>NC_056736.1:61176776-61276776 GCF_019279795.1 Protopterus annectens
TATATATATATATATATATATATATATATATATATATATATATATGCCTCTGAGATCATCCAAGTGCAACTAACCCTGGGCAAAAATGCATTCCAAACTGTAGCTTGTTATAGATCCCCCACCATGACCCAGGACCCACACTCCTCGTTCCTGGGGACATTGGAAAAAAATGAGGGTCCAACCAAATACCATAACAATGGGCGAGTTCAGCTACCCTAACATAAACTTGGAAAACTACCCTTGTACTAATCCCCTTTTTCTCAACGATTACTGGAATTTATAAACTCTAATGCCCTGGATCAACTTGTCAACACCCCCACCGGGGGCAACAACATTCTGAACCTGGTCATTACCAACATGGGTGACTGGTGTTCAATGCCCGAGATCAACTCCTCGCTTGTTAGATCAGACCATAAACTAATCACTGTAGATATCCACATCCCGACCCCACCCCCACATAAGGAAACCACATAAAAAATTTCTCCAAAGCAAACTTCATGCTACTCAAAACTGAGGTGGCTAACTTTGCAACGCCCCTGCAGATGGATAACACATTCAATACAGTCAAGACTGCTAAATCCTACACAAATGCACTCTACAAGCACCTGCATGAGTGCATGGATCGTGTTATCCCCAACAAAACCAAGATGCTATCCTCCAAAAAAAGGAAGCCGATCTGGTGGTCCCTGCCATTAAGAAACTCTACAACAGAAGGAAGAAACTGTTGCAAAAGAGAGTAAAAACCCAGGAATGGAGGAACTCACTTACAGGCCTCAGTAAGAAACTAAGATATCTCATAAAATCCTCCAAAGCTAACTTTGAAAGAAAAATTGCCGTGGATTCCAAAGACAACCACAAGGCATTCTTTAGCTAAGTCAAGAATCTCCATGGCAACACCCAAATCTGCACCAAGCTATGACAGAACTGTGCAAAATATACAGAGCCAACTGATATTGCCAACGTCTTGGCAGATAGGTTCAGTGCAAACTTTACTCCCCGCTCACCCCCTCAAACGGCCTATAACTATACCAGATGACTGCAGAGCCCCGTCAATCACAAACACGCAGGTAAAAACAGCACTCTCTAAAGCCAAAAACACAGCATATATGGGACCGGACAACATCCCAGGCTGTGTCTTACACAAACTCCAAAATGAACAACCCCCCACCTAAACTCCATGTTCAATCACAGCCTCACCACAGGCTATGTGCCCACTGAATGGTGCACAGCAACGGTGATCCCACTCCACAAAGGAGGAGCTACCTCAGACCCCCAAAACTATTGCCCTATTAGCCTGACAAGCCTGGTCTGCAAGGTCATGGAGCGTATCATCACGGGACTCATAAGAAAAGGAATTGGCAACCTCCAAACTTTGGATGCTACCAAAGTCAGATTTGTGAAGGGTAGATCACGTCTCCTAAACCTGGTAGACTTTTTTGAAATTGTTACCAAGGCCATAGACGAGGGCAAGGTGGTCCACACAACCTACCAGGACCTTACTGACGCCTTAGACACTATCCCCCATTCTGGAATCATAGATAAACTCATAAACCCTTATGTCACAAGATGGGTGGCCAACTGGCTCACAGACAGAACCCACACGGGGAGAGATGCAGACTCCAGATCTGCCTCCAAACCAGTGACAAGTGGAGTGCCCCAGGGTTCAGTCTTGGGACCTCTCCTGTTTGGTATATACTTCTCCGAAGTGCAAGCAAACACCTAGGATCTATGGCTAACCAAGTCCGCAGATGACTGCAAACTGGGTGATATTATCGATTCCCCTGCCGACGTAGACATCCTGCAAAAGGGCCTCACCAAGACAGACACCTGGTGCCAAAATCATGGCCTCAAGCTAAATGCCAAAAACTGCATTGTTATCCCCTTTGGTAAAAACACGGTAAACATGAATTACCAAATAGGGGGAAGTTCACTTAACACAGAAAGTGTGATAAGGGACCTTGGGACCCAAGTGGATAGTACCTCTCCTTTGATAAACACATTGCCACAGTGGTCAGAAAATCTTTCTACGTGGCCCACCTAAGCACAAAAGGATTCGCATCTAGAAAAAAGGAAAAGTCATCGTCCCCCTCTACTCATCACTTATCAGGCCCCTCATTGAATACAATGCCCCGTTTGGGATGTACCTCACAAGACACCTACAACAACTGGAGAGGCCCCAAAAGTACCTCACCAAGAGGATTGCTGGCCTCAAAAAGTTGCCCTATGCTAACCAGCTCAAGGAACTCCAACTCTACTTGGTCGCATACCGCTTACTCTGAGGAGACCTCTGTCTGACATACAAAGCTATGTCAAACCCAGAATTGATGGACATGCTCCACTTAAAGAAATCCCAATCTCCCCGAGCTACACGCTCTAAGGACCTAAACCTCACCACAACAATAAACAGAACATGCTGGAAGGATAGATTCTTATCCCAGAGACTTCCCATGCTCTGGAACAAAATTCCCATCTACATCAAACAGAGTACATCATCAACACTCAAGGAAAAACCTTGATAAGTGGAAGGGGATAGGAAATTCACCCCTGGGATCATGTCTGGGGCTCTGCTCGACAGAGGGGCAGAAATTTAACATTACATGGGTGGCGAAAGCCAATACACTGTTGGCTAGGCTTACTTTGGCCCTCGGGCCAATAGCCTAGTACCTACCTATGAAGCTATGCATATATTTATATATATATATATATATATATATATATATATATATATATACATACATACATATACACACACACACACACAGACACATATATATATATACATACACACACACACACACACACACACACAAACACACATGAGAACATACATACACACACAAACACATACATACACACACACACAAACACATACACACACATATATATATATATATATATATATATATATATATATATATGTATGTATATAGGTAGGTAGGTACTAGGCTATTGGCCCTAGGGCCTACACAAGCCTAGCCAAAAATGTACCCTGGCTTTCGCCACCCAAGAAAATTATTTTCCTGTGCTCCTATCAAGCAGAACCACAGAAGTGATCCCCGGGGATAATTTCCTATTACCCATCCAATCATCAAGATTTTTCTTTAAGAGTGCTAATGAGGAGCTCTGTTTGACATAGACAGGTAGTCTGTTCCAGAGTATGGGAAGTCTCTGGGACAGGAATCTATCCCTCCAGCATGTTCTGTTTATTGTTGTGACAATGTTTAGGTCCCTAGTGCGTGTATCTCGGAGGGATTGGGATTTTTTTAAGTGGAGCATGTCCAACAGCTCTGGGTTTGACATAGCTTTGTATGTTAGGCAGAGATTGCCTCTGAGTAGGTGATATGCGACGGAATAAAGCTGGAGGTTTTTTGAGACGGTCAGCATAAGGCATCTGTTTGAGGCCAGTAATCCTCTTTGTGAGGTATTTCTGTGGCCTTTCCAGTTGTTGTATATGTCTTGTGAGGTACATACCAAAAGGGGTGTTGTACTCTATAATGGGTCTAATGAGTGATGAGTAGAGGGGAACAATTACCTCTTTTTTTCTGGATGAGAAACCTTTTGTGATAAGGTGTGCCACGTAGAAGGATTTCCTGACCACTTTGGTGATGTGATTATCAAAGGAGAGACTACTGTCCACCTGTGTCCCAAGGTCTCTTATCACACTTTCGGTGTTAAGAAACAGTTATGAAAAACTAAAAAAGGAGGAACAGCCATAAAGGCTTGCAGCTCGGTCACGCAGAAGGGTTAACAAAACAACAGTCTTCCAAGAACAATGGTGTAAGGAAGCTTAAGTTGCAGGTTCAAAATTAGCCTGAGTTAATTTCTCCAAAATTTCTCCAAAACAAAATTAAGATCCCAATAAGTAGGAACAGGGTTCCTGAGAGGTGTAATATGAAAGATGCCTTTAAGAAACTGTTTGGCCTTGAACCTAGAGGCCAAAAGAAGAGTTAAAGGCAGACAAGCAGAAATGGCTGAGAGGTGGGCTTTAAACAGAAGAATCTGCTAACCTAGCATTGAGCAAATCACACAAATAAGAAAGAACCAAGGGAACATCCACAGAAAGTGGATCCAGATTACTAGAAAGACACCAAACAGAAAAACCTCTTCCATATGGAAAAGTAGGATTTCCTAGCCTCCTGCAGAACCCTATGCACATCCTCAGAAAAAAAAGGTGCCTATAGGGAATCAAAACCCTATCACCCACAGTGTCAATTGAAGAGTAGACAGGTGGGGATGGATGAGAAATACCTTGTCTTGCATGAGAAGATCCACCCTGTGAGGCAACTTGTGATGACTCCCCTTAGCTACGTGCAGAAGAAGAAGGAACCAATGTGTGTTTGGGCCAAAAGGGAGTCACCAACAAGATTTTGGGACCATCCTGTTTTATCTTGCACAGGACTTTTGGAATGAGAGGAAGGGGAAGGAAGGCATAAAGAAACATCCCCTTCCATGAGAAAGACAGGGCATCCACCTTCCAGGCCAGAGGACATGGAGTCCTGGCACAAAATTAAGGAAGCTGCCTGTTCAGAGGGAAGCAAAGAGATCTACTTCAGGAAAACCCCACTAGTGGATAATGTCCGAAAACATATCCCTGTGAAGCATCCACTCATGAGATTGTGTTGTGGACCTTCTCTGGGAGTCTGCCACAAAATTCTAACTTGAAGGAAGGTACACTGCCTGAAGTGTGACTTGGTCTTGAATCGCTAATTCCCAAACATGGAGTGCCAATCTGCAAAGCAAACAGGACCTTGCCCCCCCCCCCCCGTTTGTTGATGCACCCCATCACTGTGGTGTTGCTTGTAAAGATCTTTGTGGACCCTGGAGAAAACAGAGGGATGAAAAGCAGTGAGGGCCAACAGAAGAGCTCCCATCCCCTTGATACTGACGTACTCCTCCTGCTGCTAAGGAGACCAAAGGGCTTGCACCTTTAGGTTTCCGAAGAAAGACTGAGGCTTCTGTGAACTGTTTCTGAGCAGGAAGTGGGGGATGAAAGGGAAGGCCTAGATTCAAAGTCAGTTGGTGAATCCACCAGTGAAATTCCAACTTGAGACATGGAGAAAGAAGGATTGGAAACTCTAGAGGATGAACATGCTGAAACCAAAATGACTTTAGATACCACTGAAGCTTTCTCATGTGCAATCTGGCAAAGGGAAACATAGGGATGGTGGATGCCATGAATCACAGAGCCCTTAAATTTCCTAGCTGAAATCAAGCCCAAAAGAAGAAGGGGCTGAAAAAAAAATCAGAGTCAAAGCCTTGGGACGAGGCAGGAAGGCTAGCATTTGAACAGTCTGGATCCTGCATCCCAGAAAAACATGATCCCGGGACAGGCAGGACTTCTGAAAATTTACAGTGAACCCCAGGATCTGCAATGAAGTGATGACCCAATGAATGTGCTGTAAAAGAATTTCTGGAGAGTAGGCTTCAAGCAGGTTGTCTAAATAAGAAAAGACCTGAATGCCTTTAAGCCTGCAAAAAGCAATTGCAGGAGCTAGGTATCTGGTGAATACTCTTGGGGCTGTGGAGCACTTAAACGGCAAAACAGAAAACTGAAAATGTCAGGAAGCAACAAAGAAACAAAAATGTCCTGAAAAGGGGATGAATAGGGATGTGGAGGTAAGCATCTTTGAGATCCAGAGAAACCATAAAAGCCTGAGGAAGCAGAAAAGGGAACAAAGTCTGAAGGGATATCATTCGAAAGGAAGGAACCTTCAGAAATATATTCAGGTGAGAAAGATCCAGAATGGGTCTCAAAGTGCCCCCTTTCCTGGGGACCAAAAACATTCTAGAATAAAACTCCTTCCTTGAGCAGTTAGAACTTCTTGAATAGTTCCCCGAATCAAAATACCCTGAAGCACCTCTGGAAACGAGCTCAACAGGTCATGAAGTGGCTGAGGAATGCCCATGAAAGTGGAAGACATTTCCAAACCAAGAAATACCCCCAGCAAATAATGGAAAGAACCCAGGAATTTTGGGTTATGCTTAACCAGACAGGAAGAGATACTGGGCTGGAAAGAATCGAGTAGTCAGACAGCACCTGGTTTATCAGGAAAGGAAGGCTTCTGAGCAGGATGAGTCTGTGTAGACTTAGCTGGGGGAACACTGCTATCACCCCTCTTGTCTTTATGAGGAGGACAAGACTGCCTTCTAACGAAGGCCAGTTAATTAGGATAGTTTCTCTGGAACTTTGGCATAGGCGAAACAAAACTATGTTTCAGGTTCTGTAACTCCTTACCCTTCTCCTGCATTAACTTGAACAAAACAGCTGCACCAAACATTTGTTGCCCAGAGGAGCATCCATCAACTTAACCTTAATATCATCAGGCAAAGGTTGAAGTTGTAGTCAGGTTCCCCCTGAGCATCGGAAGCAGACATCTGCAAGGCCTCTGAGGACGTGTAAGAAGCTGGAACCATGATACCCTCCAAACTGATCACAACAGAGGAATCCAGCCCACAAATTGAAAGTTCCTCTGGGCTTTCACCAGCTTCAAGAAAGACGTCTCGTGCAGGAGAGACAGCAGAAGAATCTGACCTGACTTGTTTGGCCTTCTTCAAAGATGGCTGACCCTCTTGCTGAGAAGTACCCTTCACTGCATCTTTCGCTAAAAGCTTTAGATGCTGGTTTTCAGGATAAATGGTGAGAAAGGAGACGACGACTACATAAGGTCTTTGGAACAAAAGCCAGACAAATAATACAGGATATAGTATCGTGAGAAGCTCCTAAACAAAACGAGCATTGCTTGTGACAGTCTTCGTGGGAAATCTATCTCCCACACTGGCATTTACCCTGTCTGGATGACAGGAAACCTCAACACAACAACACAAATGCTAAAAGCAAAAAATATAAGTCAAAAAACCCCAACGGGACACTTGTCTGAATGGCTAAGAAACCAGCAACAACTCAGAGGATCAAACTGACAATCAAAGACAGCGTTCAGACTGGCGGCAAAAGTTCTGAGGATGATACACAAGGATGTCACCTTTATGCCTTACACCTTGCGCAGGGAGCATACATGTGATGCATGGTGTGTCGATAACAACCTAAAGGCTTTGGTATACTGGCTGGATATCATGCCACCCTTGTCAGCTGATCCTTCATGTTAAGAATATTGCTACAGTGAAATGGTAGGCCATTGTTGGTTCTCCAAGTAAATAGACAAGGAGGAGAGACAATTATGTAGGGTCTGAGAGACAAACGGTTGGCAGATAGAACACTGTGCATGGTCATGAGAAGCACCCAAACAGAAGAGACACTCTGCTCGTGATGATCATTATGGGGAATCTGCCTCCCACACTGACATTTTCCCTTAATGGATGACATGCAAATGCAAAAAATCTAAAATGGATTAAAAGAGAAGGAGAAACCACAACGGGGCACTTATCTAAAACACAGTTTGGTAACCAGCACAGAAAAATGAGCATTCACAAAGACAATCAATGATGGCATTTGGACTGGCAGCAAAGTTGTTCTGAGGTATGTAAGTCAATATGTCACCTTTATGTCCTACACCCTGAGCGGGGAGCATATGCATATGTATGATGCCTATAAAATGCTAACGGTTTGGTATATGGGCCAGATGTTGGGCTATACCCTTTGTGGAGAATCCCTTTAATGAAGAATACTGCAACAGTGATATGGAAAGACATCTGGAGATTCTGAACAGATAAAACCAGTTATCCTCCTACATCGTCAAAATCCTTGAAAACCACATCCCTATAGATCAAGTGACAAATGAAATTTGAACAATTCTGGGAAACAGAGGGAAATTATGGGTAGGGGAAGAGTCAGACCCCCCCCCCCCCAAATCGAAGCTTCTGTAAAGTACCGTGGTCAAATCTAATCTGATCTGATAACCCAAAGGATGAATCATAAGAAAATGGTAGAGAGACATACAGATAGATAAGAGAGCGTCTCTACTGAATAGATTCTACACAAATATATTCACTGTGCAAATGTCCAAAAAAAAAACTAATAAATCAAGACAATAGGTTGAACTAGAATGAACAGCAAACTAATACATTTAGGGATGAAGCACATATCCAGATTTAAGTATTTATTTATTGACATCTGTTTACTGGGAAAGTATAACTGGGCACAGGTGCCCTTTTTTACTGGAGGCCCAGGGATAAAAGCTCCACAGTATCATACTTAATGCAATCAATATTTACAATAGCAAATTTTATAATGCAGTTTTAGTAAATGCATAGCATAATAAAAATGTATTGATATTCGCAAACAAGCCTTGTACTGAGACTTTACGGATAAAAGGGTAGTGTATAGGATTGGTAGAAGTAATTTAAAAATACAACAGAGTGAGGTATTAGAGGAGATAAAGTCTGAGTGTTAATAGAGAATTAGAGATGGAACAGTAATTTGGTTGTGCTAATTAGAAGTAGATATAGTAGTTTAATAAGGACAACAAAGGGAGACATTAGAAGAGGATAAGCAGGTTAGCTGATTTACTGCTTTAAAGACAGGTGTAAGAGAGGTGATTAAAGGTGTTAGAGAGCTATGCCCCAGATGAGGATCACGGAGAAAGCCAGGAGGCACACAGGAAGTCTTTTAGTAATGGTTTGAAAAGATGAAGGTGTATGATAGAGCTGATTGATACAAGAATTTTACTCAAAGTGCCACCTACACTACTGAAAATGTTCTTTGAATATGAATTTTACAATACTATTAAACCAAAACCCCAGGACTAAATAAAAGTGACAAGTCATCCTCTGTGCCTGTCAATTTCAATGTCTAAGGGAGTTCTCTTCTGTAAATAAAATCAAATAATTATATTAATAATGACCAAAACTATTCTTTAAAATACAGACTATAAGAAATAAACACGAAACACATATGATTAAAACACCATTTTTAACATGATGCTATAAGAACACTGGAAAACCCAAGAGCAAATTACACAGTAAGCTTGTAACGACTTTACATTAAAAAGCAACCACCCTAATCATCTGGACATTTAAAATGTTGTGTTAAAGGAGGCTGTTTCACAGTTTTTAGCCTAGCAGTTTCTAGGAAAACTGCTACTGTTAGACTATAAGCTTTTTAGCACAAATGTGAGCCATCTATCAGATCTATACAAGAGATCAGCTGATCTGAGAGGTGTGACTGACTGTCAGGTTGTACTGTTAAATTTCTACAAATCTTAGGTCTTAACATTTTTAAGGACTTTCAGGCACTTGTAAACATAGTCTTTCACATGAAAAAAAAAAAATTCAAAGCTATGTAATTCCTATAATGCATACCTCTCATCCTTCCAGCTTTTACAATTATAGCCTTGAGCCTTTCCAAAATAATTTTCCCATAATGCCTGGCTCCCACTTCACTAACTCAGATCAAGTTTGGTGTCCAGCTGGAAAAAAATCTGTGCTGCCTTATGACTCAGAACAATTTTGTTCAAAAGATGTCAAGGCGGGGGGGGTGCGGTATTGTACTGAAAGGACTGAAACGAAAGGATCTATCATTAAGTACATAACTTTCATATCTTATTCATTCAGTCTGTCTGATCGGACATATTTATTATTTATTTGTGTTTACCAGGAAAGCCTGACTGGGTAATAACCATTTTCAGCAAAGGTCCAGGGAGAAAAGTACCATTTGTTTAAAATGCATTAAACTTAATACCAGTAGTTATATTTCTATTTACATTTATATACATACAGTAGTTACATTTATACATTATATGATGTTACAGAGGTAGAAGTTAAAGAGAAAGATCACGTCCAACTTAGTGGACTGTACAACCAGCAGTTACGTATAAAAACTGTTCTGTCATTTCAGTGAGAGGTTGAGCGTATTCTGCTTAAGTAGAGTACATACATGGACACATGGGTCAGACCCAGCTACATGGCCTCATAACAGGATACCATTCAGTATGAAAGCCCCAGCCCTGGAAGAAAGGTCCAATTTGCAGTGCTTAATAAAGGTATGGGGAGAAGACCAAGTAGTTGTCTGACCTGAAAAAGGCTGCTGATGTTGACACTGCTCCAGTGGAGTGGACCTTAGCCTTGCCCGGCAAAGGTGTGTTTCTGGAGGCATTGATTAATGAGTTACAATCCTACATCTTACGTGACTGAGAAACCTTAGAAATGTTCCTGCTCAACTTATTTATTGTGAAGAAAACAAACTGTTAGTCCTTCCTGAAAGAAGCTGCTCTATATAGATAAAAATGTAACTGAATGTGAATATCGACTGTGTGCAGGATGTAGTCTCCTCTATTATGGTCATTTGGAAGGAACACTGGGAGATAAATAGGGTGGGAACAGTTATTTTCCAATGCCACCTTTGGAAGGAAGGAATGATTAGTTAAGGGTAACCCTATCTTTATGGAAAACTACACATGGCAAGACTGAGGACAAGGCAAGGAGCACTGAAAACCTTTATGCGGATATGATCACCAGTAATAGAATTGTCTGCCAAGACAGGAACTTTAAATCTCTTGAAAATGCTGGTTCAAAGGGAGGTTTAGATAAAGGCTTCCAGCACAAAATTCAAGTTCTATGGACGAGCCGGATCCTTGATACGCCTCAAATGAAATACTCCTTTGAGAAAGGCCTTGTACAACTTAAGAGAGGCTACAGAATGGACTTGAAAGCCTACAGGGAAAGAAAACAAAGAGAAGCAAACTGAACCTTATTAGTGGAAAGCCAGTAACTTCTGTAAATAGGGATGGATGACGTAAACCAACAACCAGCAAAATATAAAAGAAGAAAAACTCTAGCGGGGCACTCATCTCAAAACAGCTTGGCAACTGGCAGATGAAAGAGCATTCAGTCCGGCAATCGAAGATGGCATTCAGACTGACAGCAAAGTTGTTCTGAAGATGGTACATCCGTACATTACCTTTATGCACTACACTGTGCGCAAGGAGCGTACGTGTAACAAAAAAGTCCTTATTACAAGCCAAGGCTTTGGTATAAAGGCCAGATATTTGGCTGCTCTAGGCAAGGGATCTCTACTGGAAGAAATACTGCAACAGAGCTACTTAAGAACATCAATAAACTCTACAATTTTAGAGGGAAAAAAAGATACTGGAAACATGGATTTCTTCTATTTAATGTAGAATATACAGTCACCTACTAAATTTAAACAGAAAAGCGATTGAAATTCTCACTAAATGATTCCAGAAAAAGATGGCTCACTCCATTGGTCAGATCCCCAATGCTTATCCAAGAGGTAGCAAATGAGATCCAAGTTAGTCAAGGAAGGAGCAGGGAATTATAGGAAAATAATGTTGGAAGGGCTCAAGGCTAAAGCACGGCGAATTTGAAGTGCACTAACCCACTAGATGCGCAGTAGCAAGCCCAGCCAGCAAGCATTTTGACTGCACCGTTCACCGTTTGATTGAAAGATGCCACCATAACACAAGATCGCAAAACACAAGTTAACTGTGTGATTGATGTGATCTGACAAGTTCTGATACCCTTGATAAGTGTAAGCATGATTAACCACTTACAGGTTACCCATGTCCATTAGAGAAGTGCCACTGACGCAATGTTAAAGTACATAGGAAAGGGGTGGGAAGGTTTAAAAAACAACCAAGTAAAGGAATTAAGTTTGTTGACTGAACTGATAAACAAAATACAGTACTTTTCCGTTATAAGGGCAACAGCTCTAACGCTCAATGATCACACAGCTGACAGCCCTGAAGCAGTTGTTAAAGCAATTTCTAATCAGTCATCTGGTGTTTTCAGTACGTTTAGAAAATGCAATTTAGTTAAGCAGTTTGCCAAAAAGTCAGGAACATTTTTAACAATGAGCAATGGCTGTATTATTGCTCAAATACGGAACTTTGACTGACCAGACTGCAAAGAATCCAAGATGATGACAGAGAAGGTATACAAATGAAATCACAGTATGCTGTGAGAACTGCTTTATTAAAAAAAAAGAAGTTATGTACTCACCATAACGTTCCATCTGAGTAGGTACTTCATTTGTCTGCAACCTGTGGGTATCGGATCCGACCTCGGATCCGAGCCGGCAGCTTTCCAAGCTACAAGATCAGAGCTCCTAGCTCCTCCCCCCTACCCATAATCCCCTGCTATGTGCTGTATTACATCAGATCGGTTTTTGCCCACTACACAACTCCAAACCTCGATAGAGGGAACAACACCGGACCTACTCTCCTAACAGGAGAAAATCTTAGGTGGTCAGAAGTCCCAACAAGGTTCGGGGGATGGCAGGGGGGGTCGGTTGCAGACAAATGAAGTACCTACTCAGATGGAACGTTATGGTGAGTACATAACTTCTTTATCTGAAGTAGTTACTTCATTTGCTCTGCAACCTGTGGGACAGAGTCCCCAGCTACCTAGGAAAAAAACTGGGTGGCCTTTATGGAAGGATATTCCGAAGCATCGCGGAGCCAAAGGAAGCCCTACCTCTCAATATCATATCCAGCTTATAATGAGAAATAAACATATGAGAAGAGGACCAGGTAGCTGCTGAACATATGTCGTCCAAGGGAATCCTGGACCAGAAGGCTGCTGAGGTGGCCATAGACCTGGTAGAATGAGCGTGAATTCCAATAGGAGCCGATTTGCCTGAAGATGTGTACCCGTGAACTATGCACTGACAAATCCAATTTGCTACAGTCACTTTGGAAATGGCCTTACCCATGACCGATTTAGCAAATGACACAAACAACTGGTCCGACCTGCGAAAATCTTTAGTCCTGTGCAAGTAAAAACGTAGTTGTCTGTGTACGTCCAGTTTATGCAATTTGTATTCCCCTCTATTCTGAAAATTTGGGAAGAACATGGGTAAATTTATTGACTGATTGATATTTGACTCCGAAGCCACCTTAGGTAAGAATGACGGATTAGTCCTGAGGAACACCCTATCCTTGTGAAAAATGAGATAAGGATGTTTCATACACAATGCTTGAAGTTCTGAAACTCTTTTGGCTGAAGTAATGGCCACTAAAAAAAGCCGTTTTCCAAGACAAGAATTTTAACAATACCGAAGCCGCGGGCTCAAAGGGTGGGCCTGTTAGGGCTTGTAAGACTAAGGTCAAATCTCACAGGGGCACCGCGACTTTCACAGGAGGCTTCAAAAGGAAAATGCCCTCAAGAAAGTTTTGCATAATTTTGTAGAAGCCAAGGATGCTAATCCATCTCCTACATGGAAATGGGAGATGGCTGCTAACTGCACCTTAACTGTAGAAGCACTTGCTCCCCGTCTAAAAATCAGCGACAGAAAGTCTAGAATAGTCGGAATAGGAACTGAAAATGGATCCAGGCCCCTGTCTTTAGCCCAGACGGAGAAACGTTTGTATTTGCTGTTGTAAATTTTCCTAGTAGCCGGTTTATGAGCCGCGACTAGAATGGCCTTCACAGGAGATGAGATACCGGGAGTCCTTGTCATCAGTGGAACTGGATCAACCGAGCCGCAAGCTTGAGTTTTACCAGGTTCAGGGTTTGGAATCCTGCCGGATGTGAAATCAGGTCTGGAATGGGATCCAGTATCCATGGAGGAGTCACACTGCGAGACCGCAGATAAGGGAACCAGATCTGGATAGGCCAGAATGGGGCTATGAGGATAACTCTGCTCCCCAACCGACGGGCTTTCTGTATGAACTTAGTCATAAATGGGAGGGGGGGATAAGCATAAAGTAGACCGGGAGGCCAAGCATGGACTAGAGCGTCTCTGGGATTCTCCCCTTCAGGGGAAGTACTCGCTGCATTTTGTGTTTAATGGAGAAGCAAAAAGATTGCAGCGAGGCCAACCCCATTTGCGGAAGATCTGCTTTGCAACTTATGGATTGAGAGACCACTCGTACGGAGTGAGAATCACTCGACTCAGTTTGTCCGCTAATATGTTGGACCATCCCAGAATGTGCATTGCTACCAGAAAACGGTTGGTGGATATCGCCCATTCCCAAACTCTCATAGCCTCTCGACAAAGGGGGTAAGACCTGGTTCCTCATTGTTTGTTTATGTACCAGACTACTGACATGTTGTCCGTCTGGATTGCAACAATCCCCAGAGGTAGAAGGTCGTGGAGAGCTTGCAACGCTAGAAGCACGCCCTCATCTCTAGGACATTGATGTGCAAAGTGGTCTCTAGGGGAGTCCAAGTGCCTTGGACGGTTCTGCCCGAACAATGCATCCCCTACCCGAGGCGAGAAGCACCCGTGGTCAGCGTGGCTTGAGGGGGGGGAGACGACAAAGGGTCTCCCTTCCTTCAGTTCTGGAGCGTGGAGCCACCAAAGAAGGGAGTCCTTGCAAACTCTGCTCAGTGAGATCGGAGTGCTCAACGGATGTAGTACTAGAGACCACTGAACTTGAAGGGTCCACTGCAGAACCCTCATCCACAGACGAGCGTGGAGGGAGAGACCGATCACTGCTGCCATAGATCCTAGTGCCCTCAGGACTAATTCCGCCGCCGGCGCCGGACTCTGAAGAAGGGTTAGTACCTGAAACGACAAGCTGCTCAGCCTGTCCGCCGTTAGCATAGCACGAGAGATGCGGGTATCTAACTTGGCCCCTATGAACTCCAGGACCTGCACGGGGCAAAGAAAGGACTTCTGTAGGTTCACTGAGATGCCTAAGCTCTGGACAAGGGTCAGAGCATAATCTCTTGCCATGCAGAGTTGATGCCTGTTGGTGGCGGTAAGGAGCCAGTTGTCTAGGTACGGAAAGACCTGAATGCCCTGAAGTCTCAGGTGGGCTGCAACTACTGCCATAACTTTGGTGAACACCCTGGGGGCTGAGGTGAGGCCGAACGGAAGAACCCTGAACTGATAATGACTGGCTCCCAGCCGGAAGCGGAGAAACCTTCTGGATAGTCTGTCCATCAATATGTGGTAGTACGCATCCTTGAGGTCTATAGAGCACATCCAGTCGTTCTGTCGCAGGAGGGATAGAACTGATTGGAAGGTGACCATCCGGAATTTTTCCTTGGGAATGAACAGGTTCAAAGTGGAAAGGTCTAGTATGGGTCTTAGGTCCCCCGTCTTTTTTGGCACCAAAAAGAACCTGGAGTAATAGCCCAATCCGGACTGGTCTGGGGGGACGGGCTGGATGGTTTTTTCAGCAACTTCAGGACCACTGAAGCCGCAGCCTCCCTCTGATCGGGTGGAAAATCGGGGAGGCGTCTGGTCTTGGGGGGTGGGTTTATGAAGGGGATGGAATAACCTCTGGATATGATATGGAGCACCCATCAATCTGTTGTAATGGACTCCCAATTTGACAGATGCTCCGACAACCGCCCCCCGACTGCCTCCAGAGAGGGACAGCCGGGTAAGCCCTCAGGGCTGCTGCGCGGGTCTGTCTGGGAAAGGTTCCTCGACCGGGTTACGCTGTCCCTCTGCCTCTGGGCCAGCGTCCACCTTGTCCTCCTCTGCCTCTAGAGGACGAGGGGTCCGAAGCTGGATGGGATTGCAGAGACTTACGGAACCACAGCTTCTTTTGTCCCCTCTGATTCCTTGAAAAGGATCTTTGGGGATTAGAGAAAAGGACTCAGACGGCAGACAGCGTCTTCCCGTCCTTCTTGCTTTGGACCAGCATCTCGCGAACGGTCTTGCCGAAGAGCAAAGACCGGTCAAAGGGCGCAGTCTCGAAGGACGCCTTGAAGGAGTCTGCGAAATCACAAAGACGGAGCCAGGAGTGATGTCGCAAGACGACTCCGGCTCTGCTGGCCCTAGCGGCTCCTTCCGTAGCATGGGAGAGTAGTCGCATGGACGTGTTAGAAATGGATTTCAGAGTGGCCATACGAGTCGAGAAACCTTTCTTGTCCTCGACCGACATGGACTCCCGGGGGGGATGCAGCATATTCCTTAATCAAGTCTCGCTGTAGCCTAATGGTATGTGCCATATAGTTCAGCGCCCTTATCGAAAAGGTCGATGAAGCAAACATTCGCTTCCCAGTGCGGTCCAGCGCTCGAGATTCCTTATCCGGCGGGTAAACCGAAGAACTCTCCTGCGCGAGTTCCCTCTTGGTGGCGGCCGCCACCAACATGGCATCCACAGGAGATCCCTTGGCCCAAGACTGTCTATCCACTGGGGGGCTAAGGATCTTGTCGGGTCGTTTCGGGATAGGCTCCACTGTGTCGGGCTCCTTCCACGCCCTGGTAGTAATTAGGTCTACCAGGGGGTCAGCCAGAGGGGACACCCAGGAGGTAGAAGGGCCTGCCTCAAACGCCTCCAGGAACACAGATTCATCCACGGAAGGTTTTTGGGCAGACCACCCCCCTCTAATATGCAACATTTCCATGATGTCTCCAAAGGAGACATCCTCGGAGGGTGACCTTGGGGAACCTTCCCCATCATCTAAATCCGTGTCGGTGGTGACGGACTCAGGGGAGTCCAGGTGCCTCCTCTTGCACAGTTTACGAGGGACCTCCTCGGTGGGGCTATCCAAAGAGGGCTCGTCAACAGGATCCTGTTCCTCCAAGGGAACCAACTGGAGGGCTTGAGCAGGCTGTCCCGATGGTCGGATGATGGAGGACAGACCCACATGCAACAGGGGTATGGGAGAATCCGAAGCCCGAACCGGGGACCTGGAGGTCCTCGACAGTACCCTCTCCACTACCTCAAAAGCCGAAGGAGAACTACTCTCGCCAGGCTCCGAGAGCAATCCCTTCGGCTCCGAGGTAGGGATTGGGGTCGGAGCCAATGCAGCCAGAGCCGAGAGAAAGGTGTGCTCCGAACCCAACGGAGCCGAAGACACACCAGCTCCCCTGGATCCGATGCTCAGCCCTCAGCCCCGAGAGCTCGGATCTGACAAACTCGAAGGCAGAGTCGGCGACGAAGCGACCGGAGCTATCGGCGCCGATGAATCCCCGGCTCTGAAAGGGCCCGGATCCGATGACTCCGAAACCGGGTCGGAGAAGGAGTGATCGGAGCAAACATGGGGGCTGCACTTCCCCCCAGAGGTGGGGAAGGCAAGAGCACCCCCATCTGCATCTGGGTCTGGATGAATCTGCGCATCATCCGATCCATGTCCACTTCGGTGAGGCTTCTGGTGGACCTTGAAGAAGTCGTTGAGGTGGGCCGGGAGGGCCACCTCGACGACCTCGAGGGAGACCGATACTCCTCCTCTGGCTCCGGCGAAAAGCAAGGCGAATGGAGCCGAGAGGGGGAGGATCCGGAGACCCTCGAGGGAGACTTAGCCAGCTTAGACGGCGGGGCTGAGGGTGGAGTCTCAGCCCGCCTTTTGTGACACCCATGTCCCTTGTCCTTGTGCCTCTTCTCCTTAGAAGAAGAGGTACCAGAGTCCCCCGAACTCAAAACCGAAGAGGAAGGTTGAGTCCCAGGTTGAGTCGGGGGTACAGAAGGCACGGGGGCTGCCAAGGCAGCCTGCACCTGAGGAAGAAGAAGTCGATTCCTGAGGCAACAAGCCCACCAGGATCAGCTTGTTCTTCCTGTCCCTGAGAGCTCGAGGGTTAAAGGTCGCACAGATTGTGCAGGCCGATGATAAGTGGGCTGCCCCCAAGCATAAAACACACTGAGTGTGGCCATCAGCCAGTGAAAGCTTATGGCCACACTCAGTACATTTTGAGAAAACTGCTTTAGGCCCTTCCGCCATGACACCACTCACACAAAACACATCCAAACACTAAGGGGGGGCGGGTGATACACGGAAAACTACAATAAACTAATTAGGTAAACAAAAAAAAAACTATATTCTAACTACACCAGGGAACTACACACTCTCTCGACAAGAAAAATAAAATAAGAAATTTTATCCCAAAAAATCACAAAAAAGCTTCGATCTCACCAATAGCCAAGGAGCTCTTCAAAGGTAGCTGCTTCAGCCGCGGCAAAAAACATTCTGGGGTAATACAGCACATAGCAGGGGATTATGGGTAGGGGAGGAGCTAGGAGCTTGGATCTTGTAGCTTGGAAAGCTGCCGGCTCGGATCAGAGGTCGGATCCGATACCCACAGGTTGCAGAGCAAATGAAGTAACTACTTCAGATAGTTTATTAAAGGGTACGGCACAAAATGTGACAAAAAGTATGGTTAATCAGAACCAAAATACTTCATTAGCAGTCTGACTGCTGTCAGTACTGGTTGTACTAAAGTATTCTCATGGAAGCTACTTCAGCTGATTGAAGTGCAGCAGAGCTAAGACACAAAGTTTTCAATTTTTAACCACAGTTGCTGTGGTCATATGCTGCTATTTTCCATTTGTTTACTGTGTAGCTAGGCTAGTCTATGGACCCTTTTCTTCCATGACCAGGGCCAAATCAGTAACTTGTATAGTTTATACAACAGCCATGAATAAAATACACAGTAAGATTCCAGTTAAACTGTACACTACAAATAAGACTCTACTCACACGCAAACATTTTATTATTTTAATGGAAAGGGACTGATTGCTCAAATGTCATTATTAGCACGTGTTTGTGCTTATTAAATGCTCCATTTTTAATTGTACGGATGTACTGTTACATTAGCATTGCCGTTGTTAATCCCGCCCTCCCGCATGTCAATCACGGTGGGCACGCCCATACCTGCACGAACTCGGTGGTGGGTTAATACACTTCAATTTCGCCTAAAGCACTAC
The DNA here is from genome assembly GCF_019279795.1 of Protopterus annectens. Classification (NCBI taxonomy): domain Eukaryota; kingdom Metazoa; phylum Chordata; order Ceratodontiformes; family Protopteridae; genus Protopterus; species Protopterus annectens. The sequence goes on from NC_056736.1 coordinate 61,195,295, forward strand.
GTTGACTGGCTCAGATATGAACAGGGCTCAAGGACCCATATGTCAGATTAGACAGACTGAACAGGATCTTAAGGCCTTACTATATCTAGGTAATTCATATAATGTGCCCTGGCTCATAAGAATCATTTCCTTGGTTACAGAAATTTATTCCCCAACATTTCTGACAGAGTACTCACTAGTTTTAAACTCTGCCAACTCATTACACTCATAAAAACAGTCTCAGTTACCTCTCTCACCTCCTAAATTTGCTATCTACCTAGGGAAAGATTCTTTGAAGTTAGATACCTATGCAAACACTTCAAACAAAAATCTTAAACTTGTGGGACTTTGTTGCATACTTGAGAGGCATACACATGTCTTTGCTTTTCCAGTCTCTCTTCCAAATCTTAGATACATTTGCTTTTCTTTGCTTACACTAAGGTCACTAACTGGTATCTCCTCAATAAACATACTACATGCTGTTGCTTAGCACACATATTAAACCTATAGCAAAGATCACAGTATTAATCACTTCTTAAAGTTTATAAACAATGTATGTAACAGTTCATACACATTACTTAATGTAGCCACTTATTTGCATTTCCTTCATTTTCATAATGCCTTCTTAATATTACTGTGTAAACTTCCTTCTATGCAGAAATTACTAATCAGTGGGGACACAGCCAAACAATGTTCAACAGGCACAAGACAGTAATCATATTGAGAGATTTGGTTCTCCCTTTCACTACAACCTGATTTTATTTTGCACATTATTTGTCAAAAATTGAAGTAAAACATGAGTAAAAAAGCAGGTACTGACCAAACAGATTTCTTTCACTTGCATTTTAATTCAAATCTGCAATTTAAAAACACACAAGACTGACAATACAAGGCATCTTTCACTCCCTTTTAATTCTATGTTGGCATGAACATAAAGGTCGCCAAAGACTAACCACCTGACTGATGCTGCTGGTTTGAAACAGTTCCATGTCATTCAACAGAGAACAAAAAAATGAATGTTTTTAAGTTCATTTTACATCTGTATCTGTTTTAACTACATGTTTTAAGCCAATATTAGTAATTCCAGTAAATAGTTACATTGCATTTTGCCATTTAAGTGGTCTGTCAGTTGTTGTTGTTTGTCTTTTTGGCTTTTCGCAAAGGATCTCCCTTCCTTCCCCAGCTTCCTTTTGGGAGCATGGAGCCACCAAAGAAGGGAGTCCTTGCAAACTCTGCTCAGTGGAATCGGAGTTCTCAACGGATGTAGTAGTAGAGACCACTGAACTTGAAGGGTCCACTGCAGAACCCTCATCCGCAGACGAGCGTGGAGGGAGAGACCGATCACTGCTGCCATAGATCCTAGTGCCCTCAGGACTAATTCCGCCGCCGGCGCCGAACTCTGAAGAAGTGTTAGTACCTGAAACGACAAGCTGCTCAGCCTGTCCGCCGTTAGCATAGCACGAGAGATGCGGGTATCTAACTTGGCCCCTATGAACTCCAGGACCTGCATGGGGCAAAGAAAGGACTTCTGTAGGTTCACTGAGATGCCTAAGCTCTGGACAAGGGTCAAAGCATAATCTCTTGCCATGCAGAGTTGATGCCTGTTGGTAGCGGTAAGGAGCCAGTCGTTTAGGTACAGAAAGACCTGAATGCCCTGAAGTCTCAGGTGGGCTGCAACCACTGCCATAACTTTGGTGAACACCCTGGGGGCTGAGGTGAGGCCGAACGTAAGAACCCTGAACTGATAATGACTGACTCCCAGCCGGAAGCGGAGAAACCTTCTGGATCATCTGTCCATCAATATGTGGTAGTACGCATCCTTGAGGTCTATAGAGCACATCCAATCGTTCTGCCGCAGGAGGGGTAGAATTGATTGGGGGGTGACCATCCAGAATTTTTCCTTGGGAATGAACAGGTTCAAAGCGGAAAGGTCTAGTATGGGTCTTAGGTCCCCCATCTTTTTTGGCACCAAAAAGAACCTGGAGTAATAGCCCAATCTGGACTGGTCTGGGGGGACGGGCTGGATGGCTCTTTTTTTCTAGCAACTTCAGGACCTCTGAAGCCGCTGCCTCCCTCTGATCGGGTGGAACATCGGGGAGGCGTCTGGTCTTGGGGGGTGGGTTTATGAAGGGGATGGAATAACCTCTGGATATGATACGGAGCACCCATCAATCTGTCGTAATGGACTCTCAATTTGACAGATGCTCCGACAACTGCCCCCTGACTGTCTCCAGAGAGGGACAGCTGGGTAATCCCTCAGGGCTGCTGCGCGGGTCTGTCTGGGAAAGGTTCCCTCGACCCGAAGTTACGCGGTCCCCCTCTGCCTCTGGGCCGGTGTCCGCCTTGTCCTCCTCTGCCTCTAGAGGACGAGGGGTCCGAAGCTGGATGGGATTGCGGAGACTTACGGAACCACAGTTTCTTTTGTCCCCTCTGATTCCTTGAAAAAGATCTTTGGGGATTAGAGAAGCGGACTCCGACAGCAGACAGCGTCTTCCCGTCCTTCTTGCTTTGGACCAGCGTCTCGAACGGTCTTGCCAAGAGCAAAGACCGTCAAAGGGCATTCGAAGGATGCCTTGAAGGGTCCGAAATCACAAAGCGGAGCCAGGAGTGACGCCAGACGACTCGCTCCACTGGCTAGCGGCTCCTCCTAGCATGGGAGAGTAGCGCATGGACGTTTAGAAATGGATTTCAGAGTGGCCATGAGTCGAGAAACCTTTCTTGTCCTCGACCGACATGGACTCGGGGCTGCAGCATATTCCTTAATCAAGTCTCGCTGTAGCTAATGGTATGTGCCATATAGTTCAGCCCCTTTTTTTTTTTTTTTTTTTTTTTTTTTTTTTTTTAACAAATAAAAAAAAAAAAAGAAAAGAAAAAAAAATCTTGTCGGGTCGTTGGGATAGGCTCCACGGTGTCGGGCTCCTTCCACGCCCTGGTAGTAATTAGGTCTACCAGGGGTCAGCCAGAGGGACACCCAGGAGGTAGAAGGGCCTGCCTCAAAGCCTCCAGGAACACGGATTCATCCGGAAGGTTTTGGGCAGACCACTCCCTCTTAAACATTTCCATGATGTTCAAAGGGACATCCTGAAACCCTTGGGGAACCTTCATCCTAACACCGTTGACTGGCTCAGATAACAGGGCCTTCATCCTAAAATTAGGCCTTACTATATCTAGGTAATTCATATAATGTGCCCTGGCTCATAAGAATCATTTCCTTGGTTACAGAAATTTATTCCCCAACATTTTCGACATTATACTCACCAGTTTTTAACTTCAGCGAACCGCCGGTTAACTTCCATAAAACAGTCTCAGTTACTCTCCTGTACATCCAGGAAAGATTTTGAAGTTAGATAATTTTACGCAAGTCACCCAAACAAAAATCTTAAACTTGTGGACTTTGTTGCATTTAGTGAGGGCATACATATTGCTTCCAGTCTTTCTGGAATTCTGATATACGCTTTTACACTAAGGTCAATAATCAGCATTCCTAATAAACATATGCTGTTGCTTACAATATTAAACCTATAGCAAGATCACAGTATTAATCACTTCAAAGTTTATAAAACAATGGCGTGTAGTAACAGTTCATGCCATTGTTTCTTAATGTGGTAGCCACTTATTTGCATTTCCTTCATTTTCATAATGCCTTCTTTAAAATATTATTACTGCAACCCTTCTATGCGCTCATTAATCAGTGGGTACGTCAAACAATGTTCAACAGGCACAAGACAGTAATCATATTGAAGATCAGTCTCCACTCGGCTAACCTGATTTATTTTGCACATTATTTGTCAATGTACCCGAAGGCGCAAACATGAGTAAAAAGCAGGGTACTGACCAAACAGGTCTTCACTTGCATTTAATTCGTTCAAATCTGCAATTTAAAAACAATACGCATCGCCATGCCAGGCGTTATAATTCTTTTCACTTTTAATTCTCTATGTCGTTTGTACGCATCTAACCACCTGAGATCGATGCTGCTGGTCGAAATCTACGTCATTCATAATAGAGAACAAAAAAATGAATGTTTTAAGTTCATTTTACATCTGAAGTCTGTTTTTAACTACATGTTTTAAGCCAATATTGGGTAATTCCAGTAACAGCACATTTGCCATTTGCTGGTCTTCCAGCCGCTCGCTGCTGTCATCCGCCCTTTTGGTTTTTCCCCGGTTAAGGGTCGCCAGCAGAACTCCAGTCCGCATAATGACGTAGTCGATTTTATGGTGCCACGCTTGGTCATTGTTCCCAACCTTCTGTCCGGTACTTCATTCACTTACGCGTCTCTCGTCGCGCCATCGCATCATGGGAGGACATGCAGATCACACAGAAGGCACTCCAGCCAAGAATCTAACAGAAAATCCCGTGGTGCGTCGACCGTCGGCTGTAACAATCGTATTGCTTAAACCCCATTCCATTTTAGTTGGTGAGCGACAGTCAGGCTAGTTTAGTGGAGTTCCGCTCGCTTCTGCTACTTTTCAGACCATTCAACAACAAAGCTGTTTCACAATTCTCCCAATTTGTTCTCCTTAAGGCGCTCTTTAAACCCAACGCTTCTTTCTTGTAATTTTCATTAGGCTATTGATCTGTAAGTGATCTTTAAACCTAACCCTTTACCCTGCGTTGTTTTTAACCCTTATATTTTGCAGATAAATAATCCAGAAATTGGCCTAACAAGGATATAATGGGGACCCGCGCCTTATCCATGAGGCACAGGGTGACGTCGCAACATAACCGAATTTGTAGTCACCCATCCATTCCTTCAAATTACATTAGAATATAGTAAGATAAGTACTTTGCTTTAGCTGGAGTAGAAGATAGTTCCACATAAGTAGTGTATACACTGTGACACATACCTATCTATGCCTGAAACATGTTACACTTATTTTGCAAGAGAATGAAATCCCTTATGCAGGTGTTGATGATATCACTGAAATGGCAAATGTTATATCAGGTCTAATGCATTGAAGCTCTGTCTGGGCAGTCCTACCGCGAATATTGCGCGAGGAAGGAGGCCGTAAGTCTGAGCGTCCATAGTTTTGATTTAACTCTGATTTTTTTCGGGCAGAATACTATCATCCAGTTGTGACAACCGCCTGTGGGACAGATACATAATGATACAGATACAATTATACTCAATGATCGCTAACGCGTGAGCACAGTGGAATGATTACATCGGGTAATCCTCAGGGCTGCTGCGCTGGTCTGTCTGGGAAAGGTTCCCGACTGAGAGTTACGGTCCCCCTCTGCCTCTGGGCCGGTGTCCGCCTTGTCCTCCTCTGCCTCTAGAGGACGAGGGGTCCGAAGCTGGATGGGATTGCGGAGACTTACGGAACCACAGTTTCTTTTGTCCCCTCTGATTCCTTGAAAAAGATCTTTGGGGATTAGAGAAGCGGACTCCGACAGCAGACAGCGTCTTCCCGTCCTTCTTGCTTTGGACCAGCGTCTCGCGAACGGTCTTGCCGAAGAGCAAAGACCCGTCAAAGGGCGCATTCTCGAAGGATGCCTTGAAGGGGTCCGCGAAATCACAAAGACGGAGCCAGGAGTGACGTCGCAAGACGACTCCGGCTCCACTGGCCCTGGCGGCTCCTTCCATAGCATGGGAGAGTAGTCGCATGGACGTATTAGAAATGGATTTCAGAGTGGCCATACGAGTCGAGAAACCTTTCTTGTCCTCGACCGACATGGACTCCGGGGGGGCTGCAGCATATTCCTTAATCAAGTCTCGCTGTAGCTTAATGGTATGTGCCATATAGTTCAGCTCCCTTATCGAAAAGGTCGCTGAAGCAAACATCTGCTTCCCAATGCGGTCCAGCGCTCGAGATTCCTTATCCAGCGGGTGAACTGAAGAACTCTCCTGTGCGAGTTCCCTCTTGGTGGTGGCCGCCACCAACATGGCATCCACAGGAGATCCCTTGGCCCAAGACTGTCTATCCACTGGGGGGCTAAGGATCTTGTCGGGTCGTTTCGGGATAGGCTCCACGGTGTCGGGCTCCTTCCACGCCCTGGTAGTAATTAGGTCTACCAGGGGGTCAGCCAGAGGGGACACCCAGGAGGTAGAAGGGCCTGCCTCAAAAGCCTCCAGGAACACGGATTCATCCGTAGAAGGTTTTTGGGCAGACCACCCCCTATCGCTAACATTTCCATGATGTCTCCAAAGGAGACATCCTCGGAGGGTGACCTTGGGGAACCTTCCCCATCATCTACATCCGTGTCGGTGGTGACGGACTCAGGGGAGTCCAGGTGCCTCCTCTTGCACCGTTTACGAGGGACCTCCTCGGTGGGACTATCCGAAGAGGGCTCATCAACAGGGTCCTGTTCCTCCAAGGGAACCAACTGGAGGGCTTGAGCAGGCTGTCCCGATGGTCGGATGATGGAGGATAGACCCACATGCAGCAGGGGTACGGGAGGATCCGAAGCCCGAACCGGGGACCTGGAGGTCCTCGCCACTACCTCAAAAGCTGAAGGAGAACTACTCTCGCCAGGCTCCGAGAGCAATCTCTTCAGCTACGAGGTAGGGATCGGGGTCGGAGCCAATGCAGCGGGCGAGAGAAGTGTGCTCAACAGCGGGCCGAAGACACACCAGCTCCCCTGGATCCGATGCTCAGCCCTCAGCCCCGAGAGCTTGGACCCAACAAACTCGAAGGCACAGTCAGCGTCGAAGCGACTGGAGCTATCGGCGCCGATGAATCCCCGGCTCCAAAAGGGCCCGGATCCAATGACTCCGAGACCCGAAAGCGGGTCGGAGAAGGAGTGATCGGAGCAAACATGGGGCTGCACTCCCCAGAGGGGAGGCAAAGCACCCCATCTGCATCTGGGTCTGGATGAATCTGCGCATCATCCGATCCATGTCCACTTCGGTGAGGCTTCTGGTGGACCTAGAAGAAGTCGTCAAGGCGGGCCGGGAGGGCCGCCTCGACGACCTCGAGGGAGACCGATACTCCTCCTCCGGCTCCGGCGAAAAGCAAGGCGAATGGAGCCGAGAGGGGGAGGATCCGGAGACCCTCGAGGGAGACTTAGCCAGCTTACACGGCGGGGCTGAGGGTTGAGTCTCAGCCCGCCTTTTGTGAGACCCATGTCCCTTTGTCCTTGTGCCTCTTCTCCTTAGAAGAAGAGGTACCAGAGTCCCCCGAACTCAAAACCAAAGAGGAAGGTTGAGTCCCAGGTTGAGTCTGGGGCACAGAAGGCACGGGGGCTGCCAAGGCAGCCTGCCCCTGAGAGGGAGAGGAAGAAGAAGCCGATTCCTGAGGCAACAAGCCTGCCAGGATCAGCTTGTTCTTCCTGTCCCTGAGAGCTGAAGGGTTAAAGGTCGCACAGATTGTGCAGGCCGATGATAAGTGGGCCGCCCCCAAGCCTAAAACACACTGAGTGTGGCCATCAGCCGGTGAAAGCTTATGGCCACACTCAGTACATTTTGAGAAAACTGCTTTAGGCCCTTCCGCCATGACACCACTCACACAAAACACACACAAACACTAAGGGGGGGGAGGGTGATACACGGAAAACTACAATAAATTAATTAGATAAACAAAAAAAATATATATTCCAACTACACCAGGGAACTACACACTCTCTCGACAAGAAAAATAAAATAAGAAATTTAGCAATTTAGTTTAGCAAGATAATTTTTGCCGATGTGAGAGTTGGATTTATTTTTATGTACAATTATTTTTTTTTCTTTTATTACAGAGCCTGTTTATGTTTGGATTCCACCATAAGGCTTTGTTTGAATTTAGTATTGTATTTATTTCTGAGGGGAACAGATGTGTTTATGCAACTATTTACACTGCATGGAATTTGGTAATGAGATACTCTGAATAAGCAATGGAATCATCAAGAAGGAACAGGCTTATGAATTTATCCAGGTAACACAATTTTAATAGATTAGCCATTATACATTCTCTCAATACAGAGGTAAAGGAATATGCTTCAGGATTCAGTCTTATGGTGAATTTGATTTCACCAGGTTTCACAAGATTCCCAAGGAAGTTGTAACTGGTAGGGAGGAAAGCAGACCCATAGTGGGAAGGACCAAATTCAAGATTTTATCACCGCCTGGTTGGAGTGTGGCATAAGTGGTCCAGGGAATTTATAATGACATCCAGAAATCTCTAGGCATACATTTCTTTTTTCAAACAAGAAACACTTATGACACAGGCAATCTCACATTTATATCAATGAAAACAAACCATACTGACATAATCTTAGTTGCAAGCATGTTGCATCACAAACCATATTGACATAATTTCAGTTGTAACCATTATACATCACTTGTAATCTACCCCATCATTGTCAGTCAAACATTACATAGTTCAATCAAATCCTCCCTTCTTTTAAACCTCCTTCCTCCCCTGTATGTATTGTTCCCCAATTCCCATTTTTTCCTATGTAATTTGCTTCTACATTGTTCTAAAAATCCCATTTCCAGTTGTTTTATCTCTGTTACTATAATCACTACTTCTAGTAGAGTTGGTTTAGACTTAGATTTTCATTTTCTAGTAACTGCTTTTTTGGCAGACACCATAGTTAGACTCGGCAAGGCCTTGGAATATCCAGGCAATTCTGATTCAGTACCATAGCTCAAAAAATCATTTCCCTTGTTACACCAATTTGCTCATCCAGGATCTCTGACAGAGTTGTCTGCAGGGAACCTTTAAAGTTTGCCAACTCATTACATTCACAGAAAATATGTTTCCAATCATCTCTTTCTTCCCCATCACACCTCCAACATTTGCAGTCTACCAGAGGAAAAATTCTGTGGAGTCTACTTAGAGTATAAAAATATTTATGTAAACATTTCCAATCAAAAATCCTAAACCTTCTAGATTTTATTGCATATTTGGGAGGCAAACATGCACCCCCCATAGCTTCTTTGTGAATTACTTCACCAGTCTCTCTTCCCAATTGATTCTAATTGTTATCATTCAATATTTTATATGCTCTACTAATTATTCCTTTTTAACAGCAGCTTCTGTTCTAGATTCTACTAAAACTCTACCAGTGCTGGTGTTTCATTTAGGACCCCTGTTGCTTTCTCTTTGCCTATACCCTGATATCAATCCATAACATTGAGGGCAATCTCTAAACTGCAGTCCAAATAAATTCTTGGCATCTTCCCATTCTATTACCTTTCCCTCTCAAGTTATTTGCTCCCGATATCTTGGTTCCTTTGCCAATTTTCTCCAGTTCCAGACCCCTATTGCCTTTTGTCCGCATCCCTAATTGCAGTTATGCCTACTGGCAGAATCTACTTTCTCCATTCCTGTGTTGGCTTAGTTCTTACAATTATTTATGCTACTTTATGAATATAATATTTTGTATGATTGTTATTCTCCTTAAAGGTCTGCATCCAAAATACCTGTCTCTCCTTGTTCCTCGAGATTCCTCCCATTTAATCATCATAGTTTAAATTATAGGTTTCTGCTCGTGCCATGTATAGGATGTAGCGCTGTAATAACTATTCAAATTGGGTAATCCCAATCCACCTTGTTCTACTGGAAGAATCAACTTATCCAAATTGACTCTTGCAGTCTACCCTTCCCAGATAAAATCCTTCAGCTATAAGTGCTATCCATAACTTCTCCTCTGGACAATAAAAATATGACTGACCTGTCTACAAAATGAAAGGGACTAACTGCTTGTATATTACTATCCATATCCATACAACAAAGCTTCCAATTTCTTAGTTTTTTAATTATCTTTTGTTTAGTCTCTTCCCACATATCCTTAGCTGCCACACTGGAATAATTTTTAATCCATAATCCTAAATATTTCATTTTATCGTGTCAACATAAACATGCACATTGCTGAACGAATTTGTGTGTGGGTACACAATTTACAGCTACTGCCTTTGGTCTAGCTTCATTCATTTTGTCTCACGAAAAAATATGAAACTGTCTCAAAATGTTCCACAACACTGTTAATATCCGTTTCTGGTTTTATCAGGTACAAAATATCATTTGCAAATAGAGCATGCTTTTCGTGACTACCATACCAATTAAATCCTTGTATTTCTGACTCCCTTATTTTATTTACCAATGGCTCTAAATATAATGCAAATAACAAAGGGGAAAGAGGACACCATTGCCTGGTTCCTCTGTTCAAGCAGAAATCATCAGACAGGAACCCACCCACTTTAATTTTCGCCTTGAATCCCTCATATATCCTCCTACTCAACCTTATAATTTTATCAGGGAATGCAGATGTTTCCATTGTCCTGGTCATAAAGTCCCAGCTCACTCTGGCAAATGCTTTTTCTGCATCAAGACCCACTAAGAGTATACTCTGCTTCCCTCTAGATCATCAATGTTCTGTTAAATGTTGCTGAATATTTGCCTCCCCTCCACAAAATGACAATGATCCATATCAATCAATGTTGGCATTACATTTGCCATTCTTTTAGCCATTACAGGCACAAACAGTTTATAATCATGGTTTAGTATTGAAATGTGCTTGTACGAATGTGGATCTGATAAGACCTTTACCCTCTTTAGGTATTACAGCTACTACCATTTTTTCCAGGATATTGATACTTCTCCTGTTAAAATATTGTTAAACAAAACCTTCTAGATCTTTATCAGTTTTTATCCTCCTAGCTTCCAAACTTCCACAGGAATACCATCTATTCCTGGGGACTTTTCTGTGGCTTGGTTATACCATTTTATCTCATCTCTACCATTTTATCTCATCTCCTCCTTTCCTAAGTGTTAGTAATTGAGCCTCATCCACCTTTAACCTTCACATATTTATTTCTTCTATAAACATTTCTATTTGTACCTTTTCTTGATTTCCATATTTTTCTGCTTTATACAGTCTTTGATAAAATTTCCAAAATACTTCTAATACTTCTACAGGATCCCTTATTATCTTCCTTGTTATAGGCTCCCCTAAGCTTGACGACAGTCCTTTCTACTTTCTGTTGCCCGAGCTGTTGTGCTAAATGTTTTTGTACTCTAGAGTTATCAAAAAAAAAAACAGTTGCTTAACAGCAATCTTTCTAAACTCATCCATATTATTGTCAAGGTAATTCCTTATTTTCTCTTTAGCATTCTGCAGTTGCTCCTCCTCTTCTTGTTCTTTGAGAGTCCCCCTATTTTTAATACTTTGACATTTGTCACTCCCTCTACATAATTCTTGTTACTTCTTAACCATATCCCCCTTTTTTTTTTTTTTATTTCCACCCTATTTTTAAACTCCACTTTAATTTTATCCACTCCCTAGCTATATTTTCAGAAGAAATTTATAACTTCTCTAATAGCTTCTGGATAATTTCCACTACCCATTCCTTAAATTCTTCTCTATTCAACGGACAGATGGGAAAGTGCCAGTGTCTCATTTTTACTTCATCACACTAGGTTTTTATTTTGGTTATTACTGGTGCATGATCTTGAGTTCCATATTTGTGCTTATCAAGACCTTCAATGAAATGTACATGTTCCTGTGAAATGTAGACTCTGTTGAGCCTAGCCCCAGTTTTTGTATCTTTGAGAATATTATGTGAATTCACGTCTTCCATGCCATATAGTTTAATACATTTCTTTAAAAATCTACTCTCACTTGTTATATTTTCCCTTCTGGGCCCCCCAGGCACAGCTTCACTGTTGCAAATCCAACTCCAGTACTCATCTATAACCAATATTCCTTGCTGAAAGCTGATTATTTCTCCCAGAATTTTCTTGAGCTCCATTATAGTAATTTACGGTGAAACAGAAATACATGCCAGTAGACCCCTAGTACTACAAATCTACCATTATCTTTCTTATTTTCTTCTCTCACTATTAGAGCCCCTCCTGCAATTAATATAAGCATTCCTCTTTTTTTGCCCAGGTACTCTGCTGAATAACCATCCTGAAAACCTTTCTTCATCAAATTCAATTGTTCAGTTCTTTCCAAGTGTGTCCCTTGTAGCATAGCTGTTTGCACTCTACATTTTTAGTACAGTTCATTACTCTTTCTTTTCTGTATTTATCTGGAAAACAATTGATATTTAAAAACATTACAAAAAGCATAATTGTATTAAACAGAAGTTATGTATTTCTACAACTTGGCATCTGTGTTGTCCAATTCCATTATGCATCACAACTGGGTCTTAGGATCCATCCTCAGATCCAACTTGGCCATTTCTTCTAGACATACGGTCGGAGCCTCAAACTCTTCCCACTCCTAAAATGCCCCACTCCTTCTCAAACCCTTAAGATAGAGTTTGTTGCCCTCTCAAAAAAAAGATTTAGATTTATAATACTGGATAGATGAGAGAAAGCGACCAACTGGAGCCTAAACTAGGAACCTGTGGGTTACCTTAATCTCTATATCGCTCTCAGCTGCAAAAGGATGAGGAAAAGAAAGTGGGATGTGATGCTTAATGAAACTGGATAACACATATGCCAAGTTATGGTAAGTACATAACTTCTAATCTGATGTTGTCCATTTCCATTATGCATGACGACTGGGTCAGATTTCACAGCTACATAAACCCTGGGAAGCCCTCAAGGATGGATATGCCTGAGCAGAGTCAAAGGAAGCTCTATTTAGAGAAATAATGTCTAACTTGTAAAGAGATACAAAGGTATGAGATTAGGACCAGGTTGCTGCAGCACAAATTTAATCAAAAGGAGTTCTTGCAGAGAACGCAGATGAGGTAGACAGTGACCTGGTACAGTTAGCTCTAACAGGACGGGGAAGTTGCATGCCATGCTGGGAGTAGACCGTAAAAAATGCAATCAGTAATCCACTTGGCTAAAGTAAACTTTGATACGCCTGACCTAATCTATTTGGAGAAAAGGCGATGAACATTTTATCATATTTCCTGTGTGGTTTAGTTCTGTGTAAATAGAAACACAATTGTCTGTGTACATCCAGTGAAAGCAGCATGTATTCACCTTTATTGGAATAATTAGGGAAGAATACAGGCAAGTGAATAGTTTGGCTAATATTTGTCTCTGTGGCAACCTCTGGTATGAAAGACGGGTTCATTCTAAGGGAGAATATCTTTGAAGAAGGTAATGTATGGTGGCTGGGATGACTGCTTGTAATTCCACCACTCTTCTTGCTGAAGTAATGGCCACTAGAAAGGCAGTCTTTCAGAATAAAACTTTTAAGTCACATGAGCTAGCAGATTCAAAAGGTCTCTGAGTAAGGTCCTGATGTACCAAGGTGAGATCCCAAGGAAGGGATGGGTCTTTTTTCGGAAGTCTGAAATGAAATATATTTTTGATAATTTTTTATAATTGATATTTTTTTATAAAAATGAAATTTTTATGAAAGACTCCTTTCATAAAAGCCCTACATAGTCTAAAGTGGAGATGAGAGAAGAAAGGTTGTTGCCCTACCCTACATGAAAATTCATGATAGCCTCTAGTTGTAACTTTATAGTGGAAAACCTAGCTCCATGTTGAAAGAGCAAACTGAGAAACATAAGACTATCTGAAACTGAAGCAGAAAAGGATCAATATTTCACTGCGATGCCCAAATAAAAAATTTCTTCCAATTACTATGATGTACTTTCTTGGTGGAAGACTCCTGAGAAGCAAGAATAGTTTCTTGAACCAGGGAGGCCAGTCTGGGCTTTCACAGAATCACTGGAAGTGGGGAAATCAAGTGGTCAGTCTCAGGGATCAGAGACTGGGAAGCTGACGTTCTGACGGCTGGGAAATCAGATTCTGCCTGGGATCCGATATCCATGTAAGTTATCTGCTGCAAGACTGCAGGAAGGGGAACCACACCTGACAAGAGGAACCATACCTGACAAGGCCAGTAAGGGGCAATGAGGATTAGACTGGTCATCAACCTGCTGGCTTTCTGTAAAAACTTTGGGTATCAGGGAAATCGTGGAATAAGCATACAGGAGACCCAGGGGCCAACTGTGGATGGGAGAATCCCTAGGTGACTCCCCCAAGGGGGGGGAGGGGGGGCATCAGAGCTAACTACTTGCTGCACTCATACCCCTCAACCTGAAATCATAAAAAATCTGGACAAAGGCATATAAAAAATAGGTACAACATAAAAGTTGCATACATAATTATGTAACCCCGCCCACTCTGGCTGAATTGTGTGATACCAACTTTTAAAAGCCAATTGAACAGACAAAATATTACACACACAATAAACAAAACAATAGTGTTTTATTTAAATTAATATTTGAACTTGTGCAAACTGTAAAACTAAAAGACAATTTTCTTTTATAAAAATAAAATTAACTGATTCAGCCTTCTACAGCCAGAAAAATAAATGAGCTGGATTTAAACATAAAATCAGCATATAGGCAGATTTACAGACTGAGCATTTTTTGGCAAATGCAATCACAGTTCTTTCAAAGCAGACAAGTGTAGCAATTAACTGAATTCAAATAACTGTAATAATATATGGATTTAGCCAACTCTAGGAATACATTCAATATAATTTCAACAAAAATCATCATTATGAAACAAAATTTTCTATGGAAAATATTTAAGCAATCTACTGCAGAATTATCCATACAAAATATTACCTTTGAAACACTTGCATTTAGGTTCCTGGACTAACATTGCCTTTAGCTGTTTTTTTTTAAATGATCATCTACATATGAAGTGCCTGTTGCCCTTGAAGAATAAATTGCCTATGTTGCATTTAAAAAATGATAAGCTAGTAATACTGCAATAGGGAATGGATGTCAAACTGATAACAGTTTCATAGTTACTAGGTATCTCTGCCAAAGAGGACATTCTCAGGACTGCAGCATCCATCCCCTTTAAAAGTACAACACAGTACAATATCAGCAATCCATCTACAGAGTAGAACCCACAGCCTTCTGCATCAACAGCAAGTATACTACCTGTTGTGCTACTAACCCAGAGTTGGCATAAGCAGCACTAAACTTCTCTCCCCATGAAGAACTTTGCAGTACAAGAAATCTGGAAAAAGCCAGAATTTATGGGGACAAAACCAGGGACACTTTTTAACAATGGTTGTATAAACTTAGAAAGCTGCTAGAATAAAATATTTTGTGCTACCATGAGTTTCCTGAAAGACAGGAAGACAAACTCAAACGGCTATCATTATTTAGTGAATTCAGTTCTAAATGATTTGCCATAAGACCACAAATGTTAAGATAAACAGACCAAAAGCATAAGCCAAACATTCTTTGAAAATCTGGACAGTTGAGAGGTATGGAATCATCAAATCCTTGAATCACAAGTGGTGGTATGGGTAGAGAAGTCAGGCTCTTGCTTCTTGTACCCAAGGCACAGGGTTTGTGCCTCAGTAACCCTAACCACCAGCTACACCTCCTGTGAAGCAAATGACTGATCTTCCCTTTGTATATCCTGATGAGTGAGGCCATCTATGCATCTCACTATGTAGACACCTATGACTAAGATACTGGATGGTAGGGAAGTTTTATCTTATGGACTTCTGAACTGCATCAGTACAACTCTTAGAAGTATATTTCATGATAGGTGCGCTGCCTGTGATGTGTGTGAGTGAAGTTGCCAAGGGTACCCAATTCATGGGTAACATTTAGGAGGACTTTTGTGCTATAACAGCATCAGCATATGTAGGTCTATGAGTTTAGACTGAGATATGCATGCTTTGTTTAGTGTAAGACTGTATGTTACAGACATCCTACATGTAATTTGTTGCCGCTTTGTAAGAGAGTTTTGCAGCCAATAGCATTCTATAACTACAGCACTCACATACTGTCCACCCCCCCTTAAATAAAGTACAGTTTTGTACCTACCATAAATGTAGATGTTCGAAGATCCACACTGCTGCAGTCCTTACTTATGGGTAGTCCGCTGTCCTCGGTCGGCCCGAATACCAAAGTATTAGGCTGACGTCGGTCATGGCGCTCAGAACTGACATCAGAGCGTCAGGGTATAAAAGCGCATGACCGACGTCATATCCTCAGTCTTTTCTTGCCCCAGATGTCAGAAGGCCCTAAAAAGAAAGGCCACAGCCCAAAAACAGGATACCTCCCAAAAACATGCCCAACAACAACCATCACCCAAACCATATTACCATGCCAAACTACAGAGGGGAAGGAGGGAGGGTAAATTGGACTGCAGCAATGTGGATCTTCGAACATCTACATTTATGGTAGGTACAAAACTGTACTATGTTCTTCATCTCACATTGCTGCAGTCCTTACTTATGGGTAGAATCCCAAAGCAGAGGTAAAGGGAGGATGGCAAAATCATAAAGCATTAGGGGCTGCTAAAATGCCCTGTAATATAGCAGAGGCAAATCCAGCCCTAGACTTAGAATAAAGAGGAAGGTGGTAATGCTTGGAAAAAGTATGTACTGAACTCCAAGTGGCTGCTTCCAAAATATCTTTTGTAGCTACCCTCTTAGAAAGGCAGTAGAAGTGGCAGTAGCTCTAGTGGAATGAGGTCTGATTCAGCCGGAACCTCCTTACCATGATGGGAATAACAGAAAGAAATACAAAACCCAATCCATTTAGAAATAGTTTGTTTTGAAACAGGTTTCCTGAGAACCCAAAGCAAAAGAAACAAACAACTGCTGAGACTGCCTGAACCCCTTGGTTCTGCTCAAATAATAACGTAACTGTCTGTGAATGTCCAAAGTATGCAAAATCTTCTCCCTTTATTTTGGGGTTTGCATAAAAAGTAGGCAAATGAATAGTTTGGTTCAAGGCCACACTAGAAACCACTTTAGGCATAAAGGAAGGATTAGTAATAAAGATACCCTATCCTTATGAAAAATCAGGAAAGGTTCCGCTGCCATAAGGGCCTGTAATTCAGAAACCCTTCTTGCAGAGGTAATGGCCAACAAAAAAGCAGTCTTCCATGATAAATACTTTAACTCGGCAGTAGCTGCAGGCTCAAAAGGTTGCAGAGTATGTTTTTCCAACACAAAATTGAGATCCCAAGCAGGAGTAGGAGCTCTACGTGGGGGTCTTATGTTCTTTGCCCCTCTAAGAAATTGCTTAAACAAAGGATGGGAAAACAAAGGAGGGTCACAATCATAGTGAGCAGAAATGGCTGCAGCATGAACCTTTATCGAGGAGAAAGACAAACCCTTGTCCAATAACTCAGTAAGATATTGAAGAGAAACACTTAAATCAGGCTTGGAAAAGTACAGTTTTGTACCTACCATAAATGTAGATGTCCGAACTGGATAGCATCTGCAGTCATAACAAGTGGGTTGTCCTGTCGTCAGGCAGCCCTGCAGTCGGCCGGATTCCAAAGTCCGGGTCCGGCTTCGGCTGATGTCGCGCTCCACCCGACGTCATCTCTGCTGGTCTTCGGGTATAAAAGCATCAGCCGACGCCATTTTCCTCAGTGTTTCTTGCCCCAGATGCCAGTAGCCCTCTTGCAGGGTAAAATTTGGATAGATGCCAATGTTTCCAAATAGATAGAGGTAAACACAACAATAAGCATATATGTACATATATACAAACAAATACACCATAAAGACTCCCCAACAGCTAGCTATTAGGAGGGTAAACACCCTAGGAGTACCACAGAGGGGAAGGAGGGAGGGTAATCCTGACTGCAGATGCTATCCAGTTCGGACATCTACATTTATGGTAGGTACAAAACTGTACTATGTCCTTCATGGATGCATCTGCAGTCATAACAAGTGGGTAGAATACCATAGCCAACTAGGGGAGGAGGATAAAGGTAGATTATGGTGTGTTTAAGATCCCTTGCAGTACAGCAGTGGCAAACCCTGCTCGGGATCTGGAATAAAGAGGCAAATTATAATGCTTGGCAAATGTATGCACGGAGGTCCAAGTAGCCGCCTCAATAATGTCTTTGGTTGCCACTCCTCGTAAGAAGGCTGTGGTAGTGGCTGTTGCCCTTGTAGAATGAGGTCTTATGTTCTGTGGAATTGGTTTTCCATGGAAGGAGTAACAGTATCGTATGCAATTTCCTATCCATTTGGAGATTGTCTGTTTGGAAATAGCTTTTCCTTCCCTTCCAGTTGCATAGGCTACAAAAAGTTGGTCAGTCTTTCTGCTATTTTTTGTTCTGTCCAAGTAGTAGCGTAGCTGTCTATGTACATCCAAGGTATGCAGTATTCTTTCCCTCTGTTTTGTGGGTTGGGAAAGAAGGAAGGTAGGTGGATTGCCTGGTTTAAAGATACTCTGGATACCACCTTAGGCATAAATGTAGGATTAGTCCTCAAGGACACTCTATCTTGGTGGAAGATTAGGAAGGGTTGCACTGCCATTAAGGCCTGTAGTTCTGAAACCCTCCTTGCTGAAGTAATTGCCAGTAGGAAAGCAGTTTTCCATGACAGGTGTTGTAGGTCTGCTGTTGCTGCTGGTTCAAAGGGTGCTAGTGTCAACTTTTCTAGCACAAAGTTTAAGTCCCAAGCTGGTAATGGTGGTTTCCTGGGAGGTTTTACATTCTTGATTCCTCTGAGGAACTGCCTGAGCAAAGGGTGTGAAAAACAGGAGGATCAAAGCTGTATTCTGCTGAAATAGCTGATGCATGTATCTTGATGGAGGAGTAGGACAGGCCTGAATGAAGAAGTTCGCCAGATACTCCAGAATGTTAGGCATATCTATGTTTGACACATCTTTTCCTCTTTCGGTACTCCAAATGACAAACCTTTTCCATTTTCCAGCATAGTTCTTTCTTGTTGAAGGTCTGCGTGCTTCAAGAATAATGTCTTTAACTCTTTGGGAAAGTTCTGGATTAGCTGCTGCTATGTGATGTTCCATGCAGTCAGTTGCAGCGTTTTAGGTTTGGATGTATGATGCTGTAGTTGTTCTGAGTTATCATCAAAGGCATCAGGGTATTGGCCACATGTTGTTCGAGACATGCTCTTCAGTAGTGGATACCAGTGTTGTCTTGGCCAGTTTGGGGCTATCAGGATTATCCTTGGACGTTCTTCCTTGATCTTTAGTAGTACCTTGTGTATCAGAGGAAGAGGAGGAAATGCATATGCTGTTAGGCCTTTCCAGTTGAAGGAGAGTGAGTCCACTTTCCATGCTAGTGGGTGGAATGTCCTCGTGCAGAATTTTTCGAGCTGGTGATTGAGAGGTGATGCGAATAGGTCTATCTGTGGCATTCCCCATTTCTTTGAGATGGTCTTGAAGATGTCCGGGTGCAGCTTCCATTCGTGGGCATCCAAAGTGGTTCTGCTTAGTATGTCTGCTAGAGTATTGTCTTTCCCCGGTACAAATATTGCCTGTAACTGAATGTTGTAGCTGAGTGCCAGGGTCCACAGCTCCAAGGCCATTCTGCATAGGGGGTATGAATGAGTGCCTCCCTGTTTGTTGATGTACCACATGACTGTGGTGTTGTCTGTCCTTATCATCAACTGGCCCTCTTTGAGGAAAGGTTTGAACTTTTGGATTGCCAGTTGTACTGCCAGCATTTCTTTTAGATTGATGTGCAGGTGAATTTGATCCTGTGTCCACAATCCTTGCACGCATTTGTCCAGCATGTGGGCCCCCCATCCTAGATCTGAAGCGTCTGTTGTGATGGTCTGGCTTGGTTGACATCTGCGGAAGGGCAGGCCTGGGTTTGACTGGCATGCCTGAGCCCACCATAGAAACTCCTGTTTTAAGCATGGAATTAGTGGGATTTCTGTTTCTAGACTGTGTCTGTGTTGGGACCATAAATTCTTTAGGTACCACTGTAGTTTCCTCATATGTAGTCTGGCAAATGGGACCAAGATTATGCATGATGCCATGAAGCCCAAGGCCTGTAGAAATTTTCTTGCTGTTAACTTGTTCAGTTTTGTTAGTGCCAAGAAGTAAAGAGGAAGTTCTTTTGTTTTCTGTAGACAGGAATGCCATTTGTTGTACTGTGTCCAATTCAGCCCAAGAATGTCCTTGTTAGGGATGGTATCAGCCTTGACTTTTGTAAATTGACTGTGTATCCCAGTCCTTGTAGCAAGTAAATGACCCTTTGTAAATCTGTTGTCAGCTTGCTTTTGTTGTCCCTTGTAGCAGGCAGTCGTCCAGGTATGGATAAATTTGAATCCCCTGTAGTCTGCAATGGGCGATTACTGATGCCAGGCATTTTGTGAATACTCTGGGCAGTAGATAAGCCAAAGGGCAATGCTGAGAATTGAAAGTGCTCTGATCCTGCAAGAAATCTGAGGTATCTTCTGCAGATTGGTCGAATGGGACGTGCAGGTATGCCTCCTTGAGATCTAGAGTTACCAGCCAAGACTCCTTGCCCAGCATGGGAAGAAGTTGCTGTAGGGTCAGCATTTTGAATTTTGGGACGATGATGTATGTATTTAAGGTGGACAGGTCGAGAATTGGTCTCCAACTTTTTCCTTTCTTGGAACTAGGAATAGTCTGGAGTAGAACCCCTTTCCTTGTTCTGCTGTTGGCACTCTTTCCACAGCTCTCATGTTTGCTAACTCCATTATCTGGCGTAGAGCCTCTGTTTTTTGATGTGGAGGTAGATTTGGCATTCCTGTTTTGACTGGTAAAGTGTGGAAGTTAAACGCGTAACCTTGATCTATGGTTTGTAAAATCCACTTGTCTTTTGTTATGTAGTGCCAGTTCTTTGAAAATAAGGTTAACTTTCCGCCTAGAGGAGCTGCTATCTGTTCCCTGGTAGGCGGATTTAGGATTAAGTCACTGTGACTGTGCTGATGTAGAGGCAGTGGCTGTGTCTGTGCCTCTGTTGTTACCTTGCCACTGTCGTCCTCTGTAGGCACCTCCTCTGGATTGGGTTCTGCCTCTGGAACGTCTATTCCTGCCCCTTTGAAATTTTGCAGAGTCAGGAAAGGACCAATTTTGGCAGGCCAGTTCCTGCTAAACCTTGGGGTTGGACTTGCAGGAAATCTTTAACAGTTTGAACAGATTTTGCCTTTTCTTCCATTTTCTTCATGACCTGCTGGGCAGGTGTACCAAACAAACTTGTCTTGTCCATAGGAGCATCTAGCAACTTAGCTTTAACATGATCCGGTAAAGCTTGTTCCTTTAACCATGCATGTCTTCTTATCACTGTGCCTGTCATGGCTGATCTAAATGAAGCCTCCAGTGCATCATAGCCACATTTTAAAGAATGGTTGCTAACCTGTTGTATGTTATTTACCATCTCTAATACATATTTCTTATCAAGAGATTCATCAGTAGTTAGCTTTTAGTTAACTGATCAAGCATAAACTCTTGGTATTGTATCATGTGAAACTGACAGTTTAAAGCTCTAGCTGAGAGAGTAGCTGAAGTGTAGACCTTTTACCCCATCTGTCTAGTGACCTTGCTTCCCTTTCAGAAGGAATAGGGTTTTAGCTGTGGTTGGCTACTGCCTTGGGACCCTGGGATATAGTTTCTGGGTCCGCAAGAGGAGCCTTGTAAAGGTGGTGATGAGTATCTGGCACCCTGTAAAATCTGTCTGGTTTGGCAGGGGCTGGGGTAAAGAATCTGGAGCGAGCAAACATCATTGAAAGCATCATCCACCACAGAGAGAACAGGAGGTATAGCTAAGGGCCTGTGCTGTGGTAGGTGCAGAAAAGTCCTAAGTCTTTTCTGGAGTCTGAAAAATCCTGTTGCTGCCATTGGAACTGTTCTCGCATGGCATGCAGGGTTTCTCAAAGGAGAATTCTTCTGGTGGGGAAGCAGCTGGAATGGATTCTTCAGCATCAGAATCTTGAAATTGGAAAAGGAGCCTCAGGCTGGTCAGTTATGTCTGATTCATGAGCAGAATCATCAGAAGACACTGGCTCAGGGCTCTGCCCTAGGTCTCTTCTCTGGGGGCTGAGAGGCCCTGTCTGGGTGAGATTGAGATCCTCTAATTAAAGAAATTAAATCTTCTGCCAAAGAAAGCATTTGAGAACTAGAAGAGGGCCTGGATGAGGGGGTTTAACAGGCACTGATTTAGTAGTCTTGGCTGCTTTAGCCCTGGCGAAGGCCTTAATGGACATGGCTGCTGGAGGCCTAGCAGTACCACGTGCTGGGGTAGAGACATCCAAGGGATGGTATCTGATAAGTCAGTCACCGTGGTGGGTAAAATTTCTGAGGTCGATTCAAGAGTTGTAGCAGGGGCCTCAGTTGTAAGAATAGGTTCAGCTGTACTTTGAGCAGTTTTCGGTTTCGCCGAAACCGAGACACTCGTTTGCTTTGCCGTGGTTTCGGCGAAACCGCGGACCATGATGTCGGTCTTTATCTTTGCTTTTTGGGGTAGTCGGAGAATCCGGCGACATAATGTACGCAAAATCAGTACCGAAAAACTGCTCTGCAAACTCCGACCGACGCCTAAGCGTTCGGTTGAAAGAGGCACAGGCCGAACAGGCTGCTACGTCGTGGGCTGGGCCTAAACAAGGCAGACAGTAAGAGTGGAAATCTTTATGAGGTATTTGTTTCCCACAGGTTAAACAATTGTTAACTTTTTCTGACATCGGCTGAGGCAAGAAAGAGTCCCCAACGGGGTACTTAGCTTTAGAAGTCTTCAAGTAGTATTCGGTAGAAGTAATCTCTGGATCCGACCGACCGGCACTTGCGAACAGCTTCTGCTTCGCCACGCGCAAGAAAGACTGAGGAAAATGGCGCGGCTGATGCTTTTATACCAAGACCAGCAGAGATGACGCCGGGTGGAGCGACATCAGCCGAAGCCGGACCCGGACTTTGGAATCCGGCCGACTGCAGGGCTGCCTGACGACAGGACAACCCACTTGTTATGACTGCAGATGCATCCATGAAGGACATCATCAAATTTCTTCGCTCTGCTCCAAAGAAAAAATCTCCTCCATTTATCTGCGTAAACTTTCCTTGTACTAGGCCTTCTGGCCTCCAAAATAACATTCAAAACTTGCTGTGGAAGCTGAGACCCTCCAGGGTCTAGAACAAAATATGCCAGGCTGTGAGATGCAGAGACTGAATCTTGACATTGAGGAAGTGATTGCCCTCCTGAGACAAAAGATGCGGAATCAAAGGCAGAGGCCATGGAGGCTCCCATACTAAACTCCTCAGTAGTGGGTACCAGTGCTGTCGAGGCCAATCCGGCGCTATCAGAATCATGGATGGCTTGTCTATTCTGGCCTTCAGGAGTACCTTGGGAATGAGAGGCAGAGGTGGAAAGGCATAGACGTGAAGATTGCTCTAACTGAATGATAGAGCATCCACCTTCCAAGCTGTGGGATGAAACATTTTTGTGCAAAACCTTGGCAACTGGTAATTTAGTGGAGAAGCGAACAGATCTATGTCTGGAGTTCCCCATAACACTGTCAACTTTTGAAACACATGAGGATCCAGTTTCCACTCGTGAGGATCCACAATTTGTCTGCTCAACACATCTGCTAAGGAGTTCTGTGCTCCTGGTAGAAACCTTGCCTGAAGATTGAGTTGTAAACTGAGAGCAGTCGCCCACAAAATCATCGCTTGCCTGCAAAGAGGGTACGAATGGGTTCCCTCTGCTTGTTGATGTACCACATGACAGTAGTGTTGTCTGTTTGAATCAACACCTGTCCTGGGTGAAGTAAATCCCTGAAAGCCATCAATGCAAATTGAACTGCTAACATCTCCTTCAAGTTGATATGCAAATGTTGAAGTCTGACAGGCCACGTGTCTTGCACCCATTTTCCATTGAGGTGTGCTCCCAAGCCTTGTCCGAGGCATCTGTCGTTAAAATCTGACTCGCCTCTGGTCGGGTCACAGAGAGTCCCTTGTTTAGGTGACATTCCTGAGCCCACCACAAAAATTCCTTCTGAATGCAAGGTATTATTGGAATGACAGTGTCTAGATCTTGGCAGTGTTGTGTCCATACATTTTGAGATACCATTGAAGCTTCCTCATATGCAGTTTGGCATTGGGAAGCACCAGAATACAAGATGCCATGAACCCCAAGGCTTGAAGGACTGTCCTTGCAGTCAGCCTGGACTGTAAAGACATTTGATGGAAATAAAGAGAAAGGCTTCTTTGTTTGTCCGGGGTCAAAAAGGCCATCTGGGAAGCTGTATTCAGTCTCACACCCAGAAAGCACATGTCCTGAGAGGGTACTAGACTGGACTTTGTTTCGTTCACAGAATACCCTAGGCATCTTAACACTACCATCACATACTGTAGATGATGAAGAAGTTCGTCCTTGTGTTGTGCAATAATCAGGCAATCATCCAAATAAGGATAAATCTGTATTCCTCTTAACCTGAAAAAGGCTATCACTGGAGCCAGAACCTTTGTGAACACTCTGGGCAGTAGATAAGCCAAAGGGCAATGCAGAGAACTGATAATGTAAATTTCCAGCCCGAAAACGCAGGTACCTCCTGCAACTGGGCCTGATAGGAACATGAAGATAAGCCTCTTTGAGATCCAGAGTTACCATCCAGTGATCTTTTCCCAACAGAGGTAAAAGCTGCTGTAACATCAGCATTTTGAACTTTGGAATGTCCAGATAAGTGTTGAGGATAGATAAATCCAAAATTGGTCTCCACGTGTTCCCTTTCTTTGGTACTAGAAACAGGCGAGAATAAAATCCTAGTCCCACTTCTGACAGAGGAACTGGCTGAATAGCTCCTATTTGAAGAAGTAAAGAAATCTGCTTGTGAGCCTCTATCCTTTGCCGAGGAGGAACGTCTGGCATGCCTTTGAAAGGAGGCAATGTATGGAAATAAAACTTGTAGCCTCGGTTTATAATGTCCAATACCCATTTGTCCTGGGTGACTAAAAGCCAGTTTTGCTCGAAGAGTGCTAACTTTCCTCCCAAAGGAGCTGCCAGGCAAGAAGAATCTGGCAGCTGAAAATGCAGGTCATTGGGCCTGTTTAGGCCCCTGCCCTCACCTGCAGATTGTGCAGGCGAACTCCAAGTTCTAGGCCTGAATGTACTGTGAGCTCTGCCCCTGCCACGTCTAGATCTACCCCGAGATTGAGAATCAGAAGAAGGGTAGGTCCACCCCTTAGTAGGCCAATTTCTACTAAACTTTGGAGGCTGCACCTGCAAAAAATCCTTAACAGTCTGCATAGACTTAGCCTTGTCTTCCATTTTCTTCAAAACCGACTCCACAGGGGGACCAAACAAAACTTCAGACTGTAAAGGGGCATCCAGAATTCTAGTTTTAACATGCTCGGACAAATTCTGATCCTTAAGCCAGGCGTGCCTGCGAAGAACTGAACCAGTAGCAGCCACCCTAGAAGAGGCCTGCACAGCATCAAAACCACACTGCAAAGAATGCTTACCCACCTGTTCAGAGACATGTACTAAATCCTGCAATTCTTTACACTCTATGCCCTCTGCCAAAGCATCCACTCTAGATTTTAGCTGAGAAAGGAGGAAATTCTGATACTTCAACATATGAAACTGGCAATTTAAAGCCCTCATTGCTAAAGTAGAAGAGGTATACACCTTCTTACCCCATCTATCCAAAGCTCTAGCTTCCTTATCTAGAGGAACCGGATTCTTTACAACAGAGGCTCTAACACCCTTAGGCCCCTGACTAATAGTTTCTGGGTCCCCTAGGACTCTTATACAGATATTTATGAGCCTCAGGCACCCTGTAATATATGTCCGGTTTAACTGGCAGGAGGCAAAGAATCTGGATTAAGGGAAGCCTCCGAGAAAACATCTTGAACAACATCCAAAACAGGAGGTATAGCCAAGGGTCTATGCTGTGGTAAAAACAAGAATTCCCTAAGCCTCTTCCTTGAATCAGAGAAATCCTGTCCTTCCCACTTAAAATGCTCCCTCATGGAATGCAGAGTTTCTGAAAATGAAAAATCCTCTGGAGGAGAAGCAGAAGGAGTGGAATCCTCTGCATCAGAATCGAATAAGGAGGAAAATCTAGAATATCTTCAGCAGAAGACTCCGAGTCATCAGAGGCCTGATCCAAACTTTCCAACTCTGGCTCCACCCTGGGCCTCTTATCAGGAGGGGGCATAGAACCTCTAATTAAAGTAATCAAATCTTCTGCCATTTTAAGCATGTGCTTTTTAGGCACAGACCCAGAAGTACCTGGAGGGACACCAGAGGAAGGCAAAACAGACCTGCCCTTAGAAGAAGCCTTAGTAATAGAAGCAGAAGGCCTAACCACCTTAGGCATAGAAGGGAGAACAGTAACTTGAGAAGCCCCTTCAGCCTGACCTGACTCCTGGGAGGCCACATTCTGCAAAATCAAAGTTTCCCCCTGAGACTCAACAGAAACTTCAGCCGGATCCCCTGCTCTACTGTAGCTTCTGCAGGATCGGCGTCCAAACGGACGAATCAACCTGTCTAGGTTTCAAGGATTTGTCTTTGCTTCTTCGTGGAAGCGGGCGGAGGATCCGGCGGCATATTATAATTACACCGCTTACCAAAACTAACCTAGCACAATCTAACCTTCTTTATAGTGCGCTTATTAAACCTAGCACAAAACCGACACCCGACTACGTCGTGGTCCGGTCCCAAACAAGGAATGCAAAGAGAGTGATAATCCCTATGCGGTATCTGTTTCCCACAAGAAATACAATTATTCACTTTTTCTGACATCCGGAATTAACTGAGGCAAGAAAAAACAAAAATATTCCCCAACGGGGTACTTAGCCCAACTTGGATTCGGTCTGAAACTCAGAATTCGAAAATTTCAGAACGCCGAACGGCACTCGCAACGCTGCTTCTGCATCGGACCATGCAGCAAAAAAGACTGAGGATATGACATCGGTCATGCGCTTTTATACCCTGACGCTCTGATGTCAGTTCTGAGCGCCATGACCGACGTCAGCCTAATACTTTGGTATTCGGGCCGACCGAGGACAGCGGACTACCCATAAGTAAGGACTGCAGCAATGTGAGATGAAGAACATCTGGATGTCAGGAAACATGACAATTGCTACATTGTCTCAGAAAGCCCATTTTAACAAGGATGGCTGCAGAGATGACTGAAAAGTACAAAGTGCTTACTAATGTGGGTTGAAGGGGGTACCGTGCCCATGGGTTTGGAGCTGATTTACTAGAGATGCTACTTGTTTAAAACACACAGTCTAAGTCTACACACACACGGCAACGCACAACCTAGCATGAAAGAAGAGTTGTGTAAAATCTTACCATAACAGTATTCTTAACATGTGGGAGATACTCCTCCCCAATTGATCAACGCCCAGCCAGCACACAACAGCTTTTAGCTACTGCAAGCAAGTGGGACATTGCATGTATGGCTTGTCGAACACCATCCATAAAAGGATGTCCACATGTACAATCCTCAAAACTGAAATGCTCCAGGAGGAGCACAAGTATAAGGAAAACGAAAATTTGCCATCCAAGGAAAGTAGAAGATATGGGGGGAAGGAGGGAGGGATAGAATACAGCAACACAGAAGAGAAGGATATCCAAGGTTATGGTAAGATCTTACACAACTATTCTATGTCCTTCTATTCTGATGTTGTAGTATTCTTAACATGTGGGAGAGTACCAAAGCTTAGGAGTAAACCTGGAAGGAACAGATAACTTTCTACAAAGCCATGAAGAATGGCTCTAGCAAACCCAGCCCTTGATTTAGAAATACTATCCAGCTTGTAATGCTTGGTGAATGTACAGAAGGCCAAGTAGTAGCCTCCAAAATGATGTTAGTATCTCAACCCTTAAAGAATGCACCAGAGGAAGCCACAGACCTAGTGGAGTGAGCCCTTGCAGGAACAAGGAGTGACTTACCATGAAGCACAAAACGAAAGAGCCTTAAAAATCCAAGAGGAAATGGTCTGCTTGGAAACAGGCAAACCCAGAGTCCCTGGGATGAAAAGAAACAAAAAGCAGATCAAATTTCCTGATAGCTTTAGTTTTATGCAAATAAAATCTGACTTGTCTAGGCATATACTAGGTGTGTAAGATCCTCTCACTGGAGGATTGTGCAGAGGGGAAAAGTGGCAACTGAACAGATTAAGAGACAACTCAATCACCACCTTGGGCATAAAGGAAGGAACAGTAAGCAAAGAGACCCTATCGTTATGAAAAAAGCAAGAAATGGTGGAAAGTCATCAAAGCTCGCATCTCAGAAACCTGCCTAGCAGAGGTTAAAGCTAGTAAAAGAACCATTTTCCATGCACAAATATTTAAGGAAGCTGAAGCTCCAGGTTCAATAGGGGCTACAGTTGACCTAATTCAAATCCCAAGGAGGAGGAACTGGTTTCCTGGAAGGATTAATGTGAAGGATGCTTTTGGGAAAAAGTTTTACTTCCAGTCTAAAAGCTAAAGGTGGAGTCAATGGCAGACCAATAGAAATGGCTGACAAGTGAACTTTCACTGAGGAATAAGCCAAACCACTCTTAAGTAACCCACACAAGTAGGGAAGAACTGGGATATCCACTGAAAGTGGATCCAGATTATGTGAAAGACACAAAGTAGAACATCTCTTCCATTTAGACAAGTAAGATCTTGTAGTATTTGGATTTCTGGTCTCCTGCAGTACCCTAAGCATATCCTCAGAAAAAAAAGATGTCTGAAAGGAATCAAAAGTTTAGCACCCACAAAGTCAGTTGTAAAGTTGTGGTCCTGTTTGAGAAGGTCCACTCTGTGAGGTAACTTGTGATGATTGCCACTGGCTAAATGCAGAAGGAACCAATGCTGTCTTGGTCAAAAGGGAGTCACCAGCAATATTTTTGTTTGTCCTGCTGAATCTTGAGCAGAACTTTTTGAATGAGAGGAAAGAGGGAATTCATAAAGAAACATCCCCTTTCATGAGAAAGATAGGGCATCCACCTTCCAAACCAGAGGATTTGAGACTCTGGCACAAAAACAGAGGAAGATGTCTGTTCAGAGGGGAGGCAAAAAGATCCACTACAGGAGTACCCTACCGATGGATCAAGTCCAGAAACACATCCCTGTGAAGCATCCATTTGTGGGATTGAGTCAAAGACCTGCTTAGAGCGTCTGACACAAACTTTTGAGTGCATGAAACATAAACCACTTAAAGAGTCATCTTGTACTGAACTGCCAAGTTCCATGCGATCAGAGCCAACCTGCAAAGAAGATGTAACTTTTGTTCCCCGCCACCACCCTCTTGTTTACATACCAGAAGACTGTGGTGTTGTCCATAAATGGTTTCAGAGGTCCTGGATGAATATGAGGATGGAAAGCCTGTAGAGCTAGAATGAGTGCCCTTATTTCCTTGATACTGATATGCCCCTTCCTTAAGGAGATCAGAGACCCTGCACCTTTTTTGACACGAAGGTTGCCTCCCAACCTGTGTATGAGGCATCCGTGAACAACTTTGAGTTGGTTGTACCTGATGAAGAGAAATACCTGGATTCAGAGAAAACTGTTGAATCCACCAAAGCAGCTCTGATTTCAGGCATGGGAGAAGAGGCAGTACAAACTCCAAAGGATGTGCATGCTGCATCTAAAATGATTTTAGGTACCAGTGAAACTTCCTCATGTGAAGTTGTGCCAGGGGCACCATAGGTATTGTGGATACCATAAACCCCAGTAGTTTTAGAAACTCCCTGGCAATTAGAGATAGAAGAGACAATAGATTGTGGAAGAAGGAAGTGAGACAGAGAATCTTTTCTGGTGGAAGAAAACCCATCATGAGATCTGTTCTTAGCCTGCACCCTAGGAAAATGTGATCCTCAGAAGGGGAAAGAAGTGATTTTTCTGAAATTTACTATGAACCCAACCTTTGCAGGAGAGATGGCAAACTGCAGATTTTGAATTAACTGTTCTGGAAGAGGATCCAGAAAAGAGAGATTGTCCATGTATGAATATACCGGAATACCTCTGATCCTACAATAAGCAATCACAAGGGCAAAACACTCTGTGAATACCCTTGGAGCAGTAGATAGACCAAAGGGCAAGGAAGCCACAGAGAAACGTAAAAAGTTCCTGTAAACAGTCTGGATAGGTATGTGAAGGTAGGCATCCTTGATGTCCAGAGAGACCATGTAGGCCTGAGGAGGAATTAAAGGAAATAAAGTCTGTAAAGACACCATGTGAAAAGTTGGAACCTTTAGATAAGTGTTTAAATGGGAAAGGGCCAGAATAGGTCTCCAAGGGCCTTCCTTTCCTGGGCACAAGAAATATTCTTGAGTAAAACCCCTTCTCCTTTGGTCCAGAGGAACACGCTGAATTACACCTTAGGTAATTAATTATTTTAGAACATGTGGAAACAAAACCAAATGGTTTGGAGGAGGTTGAGGAATGTCCCTGAAAGGAGGAAGATTTTTCCAAGTCAAGAAATATCCATGTTGGATAATAGAGGAGCCTTTGAAGACATGCCTAGGTTGGATTCTTTATTGGCCTCTGAAGTGGTACCCACCAAAGAACCAGACCCAACCCCCAAACATACCTCCAGGTCTTAACTAACCTCAAGAGATACATCGGCAGAAAGAGGTACAGTGGAAAAGGATTCAGGCCTAGGCTTACTGACCTTCCTCTTCAAACTTGGCTCAGCCAAAGGACCCACAGAACTCTCCTTAACGTCCTTAGAGAACAAACATTTAAAAAAACTAGCTAAGTAACGACTCAAAGCTGAAAGACTGTTTCATACGGTCTTTGGGAAAAAGGCCTGACCAATAGCAAAGGAATGGTGGTCATTTGGGCCTAGACAAAACAGACAAACATCATGACTGCCCTTTTGTGGAATTTGCCTTCCACACCTACACTTGCCCTTCCTGGATGATATGAACTGAACAAAAAAAGTAGTCTTCTTCTTCTTCTGGCTGCTCCCGTTAGGGGTCGGTACAGCAGATCAACTGTTTCCATTTCTTCCTGTCCTCTGCATCTTGCTCTGTCAGGTCAACCACCTGCATGTCCTCTCTCACCACATCCATAAACCTTATCTTAGGCCTTCCTCTTTTCCTATTACCTGGCAGTTTCATCCTTAGCATCTTTTTCCCAATATACTCTGCATCCCTCCTCAGCACATGTCCAAACCAATGTAATCTTGCCTCTCTGGCTTTGTCTCCAAACCTTCCAACCTGGGCTGACCCTCTAATATACTTATTCCTAATCTTGTCCATCCTCGTCACACCCAGTGCAAATCTTAACATTTTCAACTCTGCCACATCAAGCTCTGACTCCTGCCTTTTTGTCAATGCCACCGTCTCCAACCCATATAACATAGCTGGTCTCACTACCCTCTTGTATACCTTCCCTTTCACTCTTACTGGTACTTGTCTGTCACAAAAACTCCCGACACTCTTTTCCATCCACTCCATCCTGCCTGTACTCTCTTCTTCACCTCTCTTCCACACTCACCATTATTCTGAACTGTTGATCCCAAATATTTAAACTCATCCACCTTCGCCACCTCTACTCCCTGCATCCTCACCATTCCTCTATCCTCCCTCTCATTCACACACATATATTCTGTCTTAGTCCTGCTTTCATTCCTGTTCTCTCTAGAGCATATCTCCACCTCTCCAGGGTCTCCTCCACCTGTTCCCTACTCTCACTACAGATCACAATGTTATCTGCAAACATCATACTCCGCGGGGACTCATGTCTGATCTCATCTGCCAACCTGTCCATCACCATTGCAAATAAGAAAGGGCTCAGAGCTGATCCTTGATGTAATCCCACCTTAAACGCATCCGTCACTCCCACCGCAGACCTGACTGCTGTCACACTACCCTTGTACCTATCCTGTACCACTCTTACATACTTCTCTGACATTCCCGACTTCCTCATACAATACCACAACTCCTCTCTAGGCACCCTGTCTTATGCTTTCACTAAATCCACAAAGACACAATGCAACTCCTTCTGACCTTCTCTGTACTTCTCCATCAACACTCTCAGAGCAAACACTGCATCAATAGTGCTCTTTCCTGGCATGAAACCATACTGCTGTTCACTAATCATCACCTCCCTTCTTAACCTAGCTTCCACTACTCTTTCCCATAACTTCATGCTGTGAATGATCAATTTAATTCTTCTGTAGTTACTACAGCTCTGCACATCAGCCTTATTCTTAAATATTGGTACCAAAACACTCCATTCCTCAGGCATCCTATCACTTTCCAAGATTTCACTGAATAATCTAGTAGCAATACAAAATTAAACCCCAGTGGGGTACTTATCTGAAAGCTGGAAGCAGCAAACGAAAACAGGTAGCAGACCACCATAAAAGAGTTAAGCATTCCAAATGGCGGCAGAGAAGTTATGAGGATTGTACGTGCGGACGTCCTTTTATGACTGAAGTTTGACAAGGCATACATGCAACGTCCCATGTACTTGCAGCAGCTAAAAGCTGTTGTATGCTTGCCGGATGTTGAGTCACTTGGGATGAAGTCTCTCCCACATGTTAAGAATACTGCAATATTAGAAAAGAAGGACATCCAGAGCCTCTTTGCACAGCTGCTGAATAACTAAAGTATAATTAGAAGAATAAGTAGTGTAAGGAACCTTACGGTTCTAAATGCCTGCATCTGTACAATGCAGTCAACCATGCCACTGCTGGACAGGCAGCGTCACATTAAATCACCATATCGGTAGCACAGAAAATCAGTTAGAAAAAGCAAAACTGAGCACACTAAACGATAGTAAGATGCTTAAGATTAACCTCTGTAGCAAGCGATACCCACACGTAGTCTATACCAGAAGAAAACAGTAAACTATAGCAAAAACTCACTAATTTACCAGTAAAAACAGTCAAGCAGCATCAATGCACTTAATAATAAGCAATTACATCAAAGGTCACCAAGCCTTGTGAATAGCTTAAGGGGAGAGACTTCACAAAATAACACCTACAGTGGATATAAAAAGTTTGCACTCCCCTGTTAAAATGCCAGGTTTTTGTGAAATAAAAAAAATGAGATCACAATAAATCATTTCAAAACTTTTCCCACCTTTAATGTGACCTATAACCTGTACAATTGAATTGAAAAACAAACAAATCTGTTAGGGGAAAAAAATACACAAAAATAAAAAATATACAAAACGCTGGTTGCATAACTGTGCACACACAAACTAATACTTTGTTGTGTGTGCTCACACAAACTAATACTTTGTTGAAGCACCTTCTGATTTAATTACAGCATTCAGTTTTCTTGGGTACACACCTGCCATCAGTTAAAGAGACTCTGATTAACCCCAAATAAAGTTCAGCTGTCCTAGTAGGATTTTCCTGACATTTACTCAGTTGCCTGCTACAGCAAATGCCATGGTTCGCAGAGAGCTTACAAAGCATTAAAGGGATCTCATTGTTGAAAGGTATCAGTCAGGAGAAGGGTACAAAAACATTTTCACAGCACTGGATATACCACGAAACCCAGTGAAGACAGTCATCAAAAAGTGGAGAAAATACAGGACAACAGTGACATTGCAAAGAACTGGACATCCCTCCAAAACTGATGAAAAGACAAGACGAAAACTGGTCAGGGAGGCTGCCAAGAGGCCTACAGCAGCACTGAAGGAGCTGCAGGAATTTCTGGTAAGTACTGGTTGTGTGCTACATGTGACTACAATCTCCCGTATACTCCATATGTCTGAACTATGGGGTAGGGTTGCAAAATGGAAGACTTTTCTTACACAGAAAAGCATCAAGGCCCAGCTAAAATTTGTAAAACAATACATCAAGTCTCCCAAAAGCATGAGGGAAAATGTGTTATGGTCTGATGAGACCAAAGTTGAACCTTTTGGCCACAATTCCAAAAGGTACGTTTGGCTCAAAACAACACTTTGCATCAGCAAAAGAACACCATCCTCACGGTGAAACATGCTGGTGACAGTATTGTGCTTTGGGGTTGCTTTTCTTAAGCTGGAAATGGGGCTTCAGTCAAGCTGGAGGGTATTATGAACAATTCCAAATACCAGTCACTTTTGGCCCAAAACCTTCAGGCTTCTGTTAGAAAAATGAAGAGGAATCTCACCTTTCAACATGACAATGACCCCAAGCATACATCCAAATCAACTAAAGAATGGCTTCACCAGAAGAAAATTAAAGTTTTGGAATGGCCCAGACCTAAATCCAATAGAAAATCTGTGGGGTGACCTGAAGAGGGCTGTGCACAAGATATGCCCTCTCAATTTGACAGATTTGGAATGCTTTTGCAAGGAAGAGTGGGCAAATATTGCCAAATCAAGATGTGCAATGCTGACAGACTCCTACCCAAGAAGACTGAATGCTGTAATTAAATCAAAAGGTGCTTCAACAAAGTATTAGTTTACGAGTGTTCACACACAACAAAGTATTAGTTTAAGGGTGTGCACACTTATGCAACCAGCGTATTGTACGTTTTTTATTTTTTATATTTCTTCTCGTAACAAATTTGTTTGTATTTCAATTGAACTGTACAGGTTATAGGTCACATTAAAGGTGGGAAAAGTTTTGAAATTATTTATTGTGGTCTAATTTTTTTATATCACAAAAACATGGCATTTTAACAGGGGTGTGTAAACTTTTTATATCCACTGTATGTGCTTAACTCACAACAGTCAATAAACAGAGTAAAGGAATAATGTTGTCAAATTACCATAACATGTGGAAAACAGGTACCTTGGGTTTAAGAGCACAATTTAAAAAAGGGTGGGTGAGAAGGAAAACTACTGAACGCTTAGTTCTGCAGCTGACAGGCCTGGATCTGCAAACACATGTCCTGAACTAGCCTCATACCCACACACTCACACACACACACAAACAAACGTGCACACACACACACACACACACACACACACACACACACACACACCACTTAAGAAACTAGAGTGTAATACCAACTCCACTGAAATGTCAAAATGCAGTACAATTGTTTACTGAATTTACCTCAACAGGCTTAAAGACCTTAGCTAAAGCAGATATAGACTAATGACATCAACTTAAAGACAGATCATGAAAATAAAAATCTTCACTTAGTTTTGTTACTGAACATAGTAGAACTATCTCAAACCATTAGCAGTGTCAGTGATTCAACAGATAGTACACTCACATATGGTGCAGAAGGCTGTGGGTTCTATTCTCACTACAGGCAGACTGACTATGAACACTGCAGTGTGTCATAACGGGTGCTGTACTCCTGAGTGTGTTGTTCTTCAGATAAGTCATTAAATCGAGGTCCCATCTGCTTGAGTTGATGGTAGTTTAGGTGTATGCAAAAGATCCCATGGCACCTAACGAAAACAGTAAAGGTCCTTTATTTTACATAACATAAAAAACACATTTACAAAATGTACACATCTATAGGCATATACATACACAGTCTATTTCTTTTTTTACTCTGTATCATTTTTCTTACATCTTCATTCTTTCTTCTTCTACAACTGACCCCCACTCCTTCCACA
The DNA here is from genome assembly GCF_019279795.1 of Protopterus annectens. Taxonomy (NCBI): domain Eukaryota; kingdom Metazoa; phylum Chordata; order Ceratodontiformes; family Protopteridae; genus Protopterus; species Protopterus annectens. Next base: position 61,230,355 of record NC_056736.1, read on the forward strand.
ACCATAATCTAATTTTTCACAATATATCTGCCAAAATCCATTTTCCATTAAACAAAATTTAATTTACTCTTTCACTCAAATAACCCATAATACACAGAATATGTGATAAGGTGTGACACCCCTGCACTGGCCCAGTAATCAAGGAGCCTCAATCCTCACCACTAGCACCAATGAGGGACGTCCACATTGGGAGGATGACAAGTACACACACGTAAAGAACAATTTCCCTTAAGAACACACAGAGAATACAGTCAGTCTGGGGCTGGTTTCTCTCTCTCTATCCAGATCCCCAATAAGACTCACCACTGGCAAAGCTATAGGGATAAGATCACAGCCAAGTGGTCAAGCCAAAACCTCCAGCACCCATTCTGTCCAAACAGTGCTTCATGTCCCTGCCCAAGTAGCTGACACACACATACTTGGAGATTTATATACAAACACACAGGCATTCCTGGGGAAGGCTAGCACAGGTTCACTAGCTATGCCTCTTTCTGCCCAGACTATAAGATAGTACCAGCTGCCACCAACCACTCTTATCAGCTACTATAAAGCCCTTCCCAAAGGGTGACCAATTCTACTGTGTAATGTTACTATTATGCAAATGGCAAGTGTGTCCAAGACTTTTACAGCTATTTAAGAGTGCCCTATACAATGTCACCAAATACATATGCAAGTACTTTAAGAGCTTAAATATCTCTAAACAAGCCAGCCACAATGAAAAGTTTTAAATATATTTAATGATAAATAATAAAAGCACAAGACAATACTCAATAATTCAATACAGTGACAGAGTTCAAAATCACAAGAAATACTTCAAAACAACATTGCAGGACAGTCTCAAATAAATACACAAGACATCTAAACTAATCTGACTAAATTCCTATCTATTGCTAAGTAAAATCACTGAAATCTAAGTCTTACTTACAGAGCCAGACAGGTGCTGATGACAGATGTTGTCAGATCCAAAGACAAATACAAAACGCACAGACTCACTCCCTGAGATAGTTCTGAAATTATTATCACAGATTACATCATCCTTTGTCACCTCTGTGTCAAAAATACTTATTTTTCAGGACATTGCCTGGAACTGGAAGTCGTAAAACAGTTAAACACTTTTACCTTTGCAACCTGTAATTATTTCTGTTTCTAGACAACAGAAAGAATTTCTAGCTGCAGACATTCTGTCTCCTAGCTGGGATAAACACCATCGTAATCACTTCACTTATTTTCTTAGAGTTTGCAAGTTAACTCTGTTCTTTACCAGTAGGGTACACTGTGGTTACATTCTTGAAGCTCAGCACATAACATACAGTTTAACATGCACTTCTGCACCAGCAGTTTAATACACACACAACATATAGTTCTCTTACATTTGTAAGACAACTCTGTGGATTGTATTAATATTCACAAATGACATAGAATTATTTACAAAATTCTAGCTAGCTGGGCTGGCAGCCTTCACAGAAGGGTTGACAATAATTTATTTTTTCGTCTTGTACTTATAATATCAGGAAATAATCATACTAATATCTGCATTATTTCATTAATATTCTCAGTTTTGTTTTCTTCACACAACTTTTTCCCCAAGTTTCACTAAACCCTCACATTTCAAAAAACATGCTCGGTCTCTTTCTCCCCACAAAATAAATACACTATTTTCAATTTTTTTTTTTTACAATGTTAATAAAACTGTTCACATTTTCTGAATGTACTCTAAGGTGGTTGCTTTTACTTCTTTTTAAGTTTAGGGGAAATATTTTTAAATTTTCATGTTCTTATTTTTACTCTTTCCCCAACTGAACATTTTTTTTACACAACCTGCATTCAGGCACACACATTCTTTTTATGTCCTTTCTCCTCAAATCAGTTGCATTGTACCTTGACACACACATTAATTAAATGAGAAAAGTCCCCACAAAAGAAACATGATTTAGACTGACCAGCATATGTTAATGTCCCTCTATGTCCAGACACAAAAATAACACTTGGCAAATGTTTCACTATTTTTTCACATCTCAAATTAGCTTCCAACCTTAACCCTCCATTCCGCAAGCTTCTCTCATCTCTAAATTTGACAGTATTACCAACTTTCTCACGGATACCTTATATGCATTTTAACATTGTCTTCTTCCAGTTTATCAGTTCTAAACTGCAAAGCAACATTTTTTAACATTTAAGTTACTACCAGAAAACAAGTAATTGTTCCACGGATAAATGTCCTTTTTGTTACACAGCTCCAAATATTTCATTACCAGCCATCAGTTTCAAATGTTTAGTCACAAAAAGTCTCTGTCCCAATATGTATAAAAGCCTGAATTTCTTGAGCTTTTACAACCCAGAACAATTATCAAATTGTGCTATACACAATTTTGATTGAAGTGTCATTTTTTTGTTCTTATTCTCACAATTGGACTTCTCTTCTTTTTAAAACCAGTTTTACTTACAGTTTGCTATTCCTTCTCTTTTTTTGTCCGCTGTCATTGTTGAATATGTTTTAACTGCTACATTCTCTGCTGCTGCATCACCTGGTTCCTTTTCCACATTACCATCCTCAGCACTTCTGAAAAAGTTAACTGCCATCTCACTCAGTGAAACAGCAAAACTGACACCTGGATCATTCTACTAGACAATGTTTATCATCATCTGCAAGCCCTCCTGATGCCACTTCTGTAATCTGCACTACTTCAACACTGTTTACTTCCTTCTCCATGGAGACAGCTAAATGCATCCATCACACAGGAATCTTTATTTACATTCTGAAGCTCCTTATAAAACAAGCTTTTCTGCACATTCTCACTTTCCACATCCAAACTCTCCACAGCTTTTCTCCCCACCTCCTCTGTGCTGCTGCTTCCCATAGGCTTCTTCATTACTGCTGTAGGACCCTATAGGTACCATCTAGCAGCTCCAAAGAGTATGGGAAGTTTCTCGATGACCTGGCCAAATTTCCCTTGGAATAAATAACATCTCAGGTCTCTCCTGAAAACAGGATATTAGCCTAGTGGGACTAACTCAGTCAACAAACTCTAAATAAATAAATCAGTAGTTTAAAGCTAAGTGCTGTGACACATTTTGCCAATCTACTGGTATTTAACACAAACACACAATGTATGCACATAAATACAATGTCAATTTTTCGAAACTCCACAGCATTGTACAAACTGCTACAAGTGCACCAATTCTTGTGTTACAGGTTTAGCTGTAACAGTAGTCAAAAAGTATCAAGTAGAGTATTTTCAGCAGTTCTTACAGTTTGTCACGTTCCTCTGTACGGTAGTCAAGAAGTATAAAGTACAGTATAAAACTAAAACAGCAAAAAAAATTTTTTTTTGCAGGAGAGTCCCCCCCCCCCCATCAAATAATTATAACATGGAGAAAGTGAGGTTATTAAAACAGGTAGGTCTTTATCGGTATTTTAATGATTGCTGTTTCTCTAGGATGCTGTGAGTGCAGAGTCTTTAGAAACCACTACATTTCAAGCCCAAACAAATTATTCCTTTATGAAGCAGACAACACACATTTGCAGCCACAAGAATTGTGTGGGTGTGTGTCTACGTTTGTGTGCAGAATCCTAGGTGTTTGTACACTTCTTACTAACTTAAAATAAAATGAATCCCGAATCTCTAAACGCCCTAAAGATGTGTAACAAAATCTGTTTTTCAAGGGAGTTAAAATCTCAGTTATATGCACTCCTGTACACTAGTCTTTAGAAGAGTAAAAAGAAAGCTTGATTTTACAACTCCCATTTTAAGGCCCTGTCTCTCCTCTTTTCTACACTTAAGCAGATGATTCTAAGATGTGGTTTGTTTTACTGTTAACCTGTGAAAGTAAAGTGAAAATAATTTTTCATAACATGACAGCCTTTTAGGGCTTTGTACGCTGCAGTGCTGTTTCTACTGCGTAAACCTAAGAGTTGTGACGGACCATATGGAAATGATACTTGCCAACAGGTCCCTGGGACTGAGCATTATATAACTGTCTTGTATTTTTTTTTTTTATGTACATATAAATATTGCAAAAATAAGGATGCTAATCAACTGCTAGGAGGCTAGTAGTGGGGAAAGATGCACATTCTTTTACAGGCAAATGCCTACTGGAGTTTGATGTTGTCTCTTGACTCTTCACATGAAGACCCGTACACAAGGATACTTCATGTCAGAAATGCTTGCATATATTGAACCTGTCCTAAAAACTGGTAAGAGCAACAGTAAGGAGATGGAGAAAACACTTTAAGCACATCTGGTAAGACTTTTAGGCCATACGCTATTAATTTATATTTAGTACATAGTTTGCAAACTATTTAGGAAGGCCAGGAGAAATGAAGGTGATACCACTTTCTTAGGAATCTTTTATCTGAGAAGATTGTTTAAGGAGAACAAATCCATTCCATGTGCTCAGAGGGAATAACTGAAGATTATGAAGCTTAGCAAGATGATGTCAACTTCCTAATTTTTTTCCTTTTTCAAACTGGAGAGACTGGCTGCTGGAAACGCTTTAATGTTAACAACAAACATACTGAAGATACACAGTCTAATCATTATTGTAAGAGAATGTGATCACAAATGAATATGGATATTTTCTACTCGTTGTTGCACACTGACTGGACATCAGACCTGCTGAACTGTCAGCTGCATTTCCAGCTCCTGAAGTAAACTGCAAAATAAACTTGTACTTTGACTCCAACAGAACACTTTTTTAACCCTTACGTATATTCCTGTGAATATCTTAATTTGTTAGGCTACTCGTACACCATAAAACCAAATTCCTCTACTATTCCTTTTACTCTGCTCCCTCTTCTCTACCCAGTCTGATGACTTGCTTCCTCTATAAATCATACTTTATTCCTATCTTTTGCCCACTAGAAGTGGTTTTACCCTACAGTCCTTCCCACTGTATCCTCGTGTTAGTTTAACTTTGCTAGATTTTCTTCATAGTAACTCTGCTTTTACCAGCAAATTCCTGATGATTCACTGATTGTTTTTGTTATTGTTGTCTCTCTCCCGGCTTGGCTCAACCCACTGCATCCGCCCTCAGTAAGCCAGGGCTCTCTCCACTCCACTAGCCTGCCCCCTAATTCCACCCACCCCCTCTATGCCCACATATAACTAACTAGCCACACTCACCACATGAATACTCACCAATCATACACCACTCACCCTTCACAAACTGATCTACCCTCTTAAATTCTCAACAGCTCATCTTCCATCCTGTAGTACACCATAACTCCCTTCTCCTGTACTCCTCGTATCATAGCTCTCCATTCTTACCTTATTCCTGCTACTTTATCTACATTCATTTTCTCTCATACATATATCCTACTTTTTTACACTTTCTATCACTCTTCCCCTCTCTGAATCTGTATACTTTCATCTCACTATATTTCTATAATTCCTTTTAACTTCTAATTTCTTGTCAGTCCATTTTACTGCCTCTCTGCCTGCAGATTTTATCTATCTCATCACCTCTACGTTCTCCATCTCAAAATATCTTACTCGATCCTTACCCTGGCTACCTCTCCTCACATTTCGCATCTAAAAAGTAGATACTTTCATACTATTACTTGAACCCTCCTAATACTTTTCAGTCACCTTACATCTTATCAAAATAACCTACACAACATCAACTCCTTCAATACCACAACAGACTCACCATCATTTCAAACTCTCCACATAAACTACTGCATCACCTTTAAGCTCTATAACACAACCTACATAAGTTACTTTCCATGCAAATGCATTTTACCTCTCTCTAAATCACCTTCACTTCATATACACAAACTTCTCACCAAGTTCACTAATGATGGTTTTTGGTACACTTCACTTCTAAAATGAAGTGGAGACATCCACCCTCACCATGGCCCCAATCTTACTTCACCAATTCCTATCACCACCCACCCAAACACTGCTATACACATCTCCCCTAAATCCTCTAACTTTCTTCTACTCAATATGAATATAAGAAGCATACTGAATAAAGTCCATGATCTTCACGCATCCCTGTCCCTATACTCCCCTGATATCACCATACTCAGTGAAACCTGGCTAAATCCTGATATAAAGAATAACGATATTCTACCTCCAGGCTATAACATATACTGTTGTGACAGAAAAACAGACAGGATAGTGGGGTAGCCATAATGTACAAGGGAAAGTGGGGTAGCCGTAATGTACAATCAAAATATACAACTAGAGCTTATACACCCAACCATCCCTGAATTCAATAATGCTGAAATTGTATTAACCAAGCTAAAAACTAACAATAAAAACAGAACTATAATCACTAATCGATATTCCTCCAGGCAATAATTCTAACACAAAGTACAGTTTTGTACCTACCACAAATGTAGATGTTAGAGTGGTTATACTGCTGCAGTCATCACACTTGGGTTATCCTGTCGTCAGGCGGTCCCCGCAGTCGGCCGAATCCCAAAGTCCTGATCCGGCGTCGGTTGTCGTCGCCTCTTCCCTGACGTCAGTGCGACAGGGGTATAAAAGAGACAGCTGACGCCATTTTCTTCAGTTTTTCTTGCTCCAGATGTCAGGTGCCCCCAACTAGGAAGGCAATACAATAGCTATGCAACAATATCTTAGTAGATAAGCAATAGTACTAGCTGTTAGCAAATACACCATATAGACATGCTTCCAATTGATTGATGTACATGGAGTTGTAACTAACACCCTGGTATGCAGAGGGGATGGAGGGAGGGTAACCTGGACTGCAGCAGTATAACCACTCGAACATCTACATTTATGGTAGGTACAAAACTGTACTATGTTCATCGTGCTATACTGCTGCAGTCATCACACTTGGGTAAAATCCCAAAGCTATGGAAGGGTGGCTGGTACTAAACTGGGTTAGGTGATGCTAGGATGCCTTGCAGAACTGCAGTGGCAAAACCAGCTCTGGTTTTTGAGTATAATGGAAGGTGGTAGTGCTTGGTAAAGGTGTGCACTGAACTCCAAGTAGCTGCCTCCAGAATGTCTTTGGTTGGAACTCCTCTGAGAAAGGCTGCTGAGGTTGCAGTAGCCCTGGTAGAATGGGATCTAATATTGACAGGCACTGCCTTCCCATGGTGCGAGTAGCAGAAGCGGATGCAATGTGCTATCCATTTAGAGATGGTCTGTTTTGAAATAGCCTTTCCTTGTGAACCGGCAGCTTATGATACAAAGAGTTGGTCAGTTTTTCTGAAGATCTTTGTCTTATCTAAATAGTAACGTAGCTGCCTGTGAATGCCCAAAGAGTGAAGGAGCCTTTCTCCTTTATTCTGTGGGTTAGGATAAAAGGTGGGTAAATGAATGGTCTGATTCAAAGCCACACTGGATACTACCTTGGGCATGAAGGTAGGGTTAGTTCGTAAAGAGACTCTGTCCTGATGGAAAATTATGAAAGATTCCACTGACATAAGTGCCTGTAGTTCTGAGACCCTGCGTGTTGAGGTAATAGCCAGTAACAAGGCTGTTTTCCAAGGCAAGTATTGTAGTTCTGCTGAGAAGGCTGGTTCGAAAGGAGGCAGTGTTAACTTTTCTAAAACGAAGTTGAGGTCCCAAGTTGGTGTTGGTGGTTTTCTGGGGGGTCTTATATTCTTAGCCCCTCTGAGAAACTGCCTAAGTAAAGGGTATGAGAAAATTGGAGGATCCGTATTATATTGAGCTGAAATGGCTGAAGCATGGATCTTAATGGAGGAGAAGGAAAGGCCCTTGTGTAGCAGCTCAGTTAGGTATTGCAGTACGTAAGGAATGTTTGGTATCCAGGGATTTTGACCTTTAGCCTGGTGCCATGCACAAAATCTTTTCCATTTGTCTGAGTAAGTCTTCCTGGTGTTGGGCCTCCTGGCCTCCAAAATGACATTCAGGACGTCCTTTGAGAGAAGTGTTGATTGATAATTTAAGGAATTCTCCATGCAGCTAAATTTAAAGTTCTGAGCTGACTGTGATGGGTTTGAGAGTTTTTCTGAGTCAACAGTAGTGGGAATTGAGGCAAGATCCATGGAGGGCTGTGAGTCAAGTTCTTTAGTAATGGGTACCAGTGCTGGCGTGGCCAGTCCGGAGCGATGAGAATCATTTGTGGTCTCTCTGATCTGACCTTCAATAATACCTTGGTCAATAGAGGTAGTGGAGGGAAGGCATAGACTGTCAGTGTTGTCCACCTGAAAGATAGAGCATCCACTTTCCAGGCTAGGGAGTGATAAGTCCTTGTGCAGAATTTTTGTAATTGGCAATTGTTGGGGGAGGCAAATAGATCTATGTCTGGACATCCCCATCTTTGAGTTATCATTGAAAATACTTGTGGGTGTAGTCTCCACTCGTGAGGGTCTGCCATATTTCTGCTTAACCTTTCCTGGCAGGAATTGTGCTTGTAGTTGTACTTGGTAGGTCAATGCTGTGTTCCATAAGGTCATAGCCTGTCTGCATAAAGGGTAGGAGTGTGTTCCTCCCTATTTGTTTATGTACCACGTAACTGTGGTGCTGTCTGTCCTTATTAGAAGTTGTCCTGGATGCAAGAGGTCCTTGAAGGCTGTCAGTGCATTTTGTACAGCTAGCATCTCCTTTTGGTTGATGTGAAGATGCATTTGTTTTGCAGACCATTTGCCCTGTATGCACTGTCCTGCCATGTGTGCTCCCCAGGTGTAGTCTGAAGAATCTGTTGTCATGGTTTGGTTTGCTGGAGGTAAGACAAAAAGAAGACCCTTGTTTATTTGACATGCTTGAGCCCACCATAGGAACTCTTTTTGAAGGCAGGGAATGATAGGTATACTTGTTTTGAGGCTGTGCCTGTGTTGAGACCATACACTTTTCAGGTACCATTGTAATTTTCTCATATGCAGCTTTGCATATGGGATTAGTTGAATGCATGATGCCATGAACCCCAATGCCTGCAGGATTTTCCTTGCAGTGAGCTGGGTAAAAGTTGCTATCCTTTTGAAGTATTGAGTCAATTGTTTTTGTTTGTCTGCCGTGAGGTAAGCCATCTGGGCCGCTGTATTTAAGCTGGCACCCAGGAATATTATATGTTGCGAGGGTATTAGTTTTGACTTATTTTTGTTTACTGTGTACCCTAGGCAACTGAGCAGCTGTGTTACAAAAGCCAGATGCTGTAATAGAATGTCCTTGCTGTCCGCTTGGATGAGGCAGTCGTCCAGATATGGATAAATTTGTATTCCTCGTTGTCTGCAATATGCAATTACTGATGCCAGGCATTAGTAGATAAGCCAAAGGGCAATGCAGAGAATTGATCATGCGTTGTACCTGCCAAAAATCTGAGGTATCTTCTGCAATCTTGTCTGATAGGGACATGCAGGTATGCCTCTTTGAGGTCCAACGTTACCAGCCAAGACTCCTTGCCCAGCATGGAAAGAGCTGCTGTAGTGTGAACATTTTGAATTTGGGTACCTCCAGGTATGTGTTCAGAACTGAGAGGTCTAAGATGGGTCTCCAGGCTTTGTCCTTTCTTGGGACTAGAAACAGTCTTGAGTAAAAACCTTGACCTTGCTCCTTTTTAGGTACCTTTTGAATTGCTTTCATATCCATGAGAGCTGAAATTTGCGTTTGAGCCTCTGCCCACTGGTTTGGAGGCAGATTTGGCATGCCTCTCATCCGTGGTAAAGTGTGGAAATGAAATCTGTAGCCTCGGGTAATAATGCCCAGAATCCATTTGTCCTTTGTTATAATGAGCCAATTTTGTGGAAATAGAGCCAGTTTTCCTCCCAAAGGTGATGCCAGGGCAATTTTGCTTGGCAGGCTAAGAGGGAAGTCATCGTGTTTGTTTCCTGAAGGGTTGAGATCTTTCGTCTCCACCTCTTTGAGTTGTTGTATGCCATTGTCTAGGCCTGAAAGAACCTTGTGGCTGGCCTCTGCCCCTTGGGCACCTGTACCTACCTCTTTGGGGTCTGTCTGATGCAGGAAAGGACCAGTTTTTTGATGGCCAGTTTCTGCTGAAACGAGGAGGTTGTACCTGTAAAAAATCTTTAACTGTTTGCATAGATTTTGTCTTTTCTTCCATTTTCTTTAAAACTTCCTCTGCTTTGACACCAAATAACACATCTTTCTGCAATGGAGCATCCAATAACTTTGCTTTAACATGTTCTGGTAAGGCTTGTTATTTAAGCCAAGCTTGCCTACAGACCCTGTGACAGCTGCTCTACATGAGGCTTCCAATGAATCAAAACCACACTGTAAGGTATGCTTTCCCACCTGTTCTGCTGCATGCAGCAAATCCTGCATCTCTTTAAAATCAAGTTGATCTGTCTGAGGGATCAGTTTCTGCTTTAACTGTGAAATCAAATACTGTTGGTATTTTAGCATGTGGAATTGGCAGTTTAATGCCCTCATGGCCAAAGTGGCAGACTTATACACTTTCTTTCCCCATCTTTCTAATGCTCTGGAATCTCTTTCAGAAGGAAGTGGATTCTTAGCAGTAAGAGGCCTTAACCCCTTTGGGACCCTGGGAAATGGTCTCGGGGTCTGCAGTAGGCCTGTTGTATAGAAACGTATGAATATCAGGAACTCGGTAGTATCTGTCTGGTTTAGCTGGTGCTGGAGGTAAGGAATCTGGGTTTAAACTGGATTCAGAGAAAACATCATCCAAAATGTCTAAAACTGGAGGAATTGCCAGGGGTCTATGCTGTGGAAGAAGAAGAAACTCACGGAGTCTTTTCTTGGAGTCAGAGTAATCTTGGCCTTCCCAGTGGAAGTGTTCCCTCATGGTGTGTAAAGTTTCCCCAAGAGAGTAGTCTTCAGGGGGGAGACAGAGGGAATGGACTCTTCAACATCTGAGTCTTCATAAGGAGGGAAGGAGTAATCCTGGTAGTCAGAGTTGCCCGAGGAAATGGATGCTTGGTCAGAGGAAGGATAATCTTCCTCCAGTCTAGGCCTTTTGTCATGTGGGGGTTGGGATCCCCTGATAAGGGTAATTAAATCCTCAGCCATCTTAAGCATCTGTATTTTAGGCATAGGGGCCTGTGGAGGGGTGTGTGGCCCCGGTTTTCTAACTTTCAAGGGGGCTTTGAGTTTGGCATAAGGATTGGCAGAGATAGTTGTCGGTTTGAAAACACCTTCAGAGACCGAAGGCCTATCCAAAAATTCCGGATCCCCATCAGGGCTGGCATACGAGGAGTGAGGTGGAACCGGTTCCTGAGGCCCAACTGCTTCGGTTTGGGAGGCCATTAGAATTTCTGAATTTGCGGTAGTCAGGGGCTGCGAAAACGCCTCGCTGAAAACGGGAGAACTGGCATCAGGCCTTGCTGAGGCCTCGGTATCTGGTCTTGGCCTTGGCTGCCGGTCCTTATCTTTGCGTTTTTTAATCATTGCTGATGTCGGTTGCTCCAACGGCATGCTATAGTTAAATTTTCTGCCAAAATAATGCTGGGCAAATTCTGCCCGACGCTTAATTGTACGTTTGTTGAACCTAGCACAAAACCGACAACCAGAGACATCGTGGTCTGGGCCTAGGCAAGGAATACAATAAGAATGAAAATCCTTATGAGGTATTTGCTTCCCACAAGAAATACAATTATTAACTTTGTCTGACATCGGTCTGAGGCAAGAAAAGTTTCCCCAACGGGGTACTTAGCTTTAGAGAAGACTTCAGGCTGAAACTCTATTCGAAAATTTCAGGAGCTGGCCGACCGGCACTTGCGAACTGCTTCTGCTTCGGGCACCGCGCGCCAAGAAAGACTGAAGAAAATGGCGTCGGCTGTCTCTTTTATACCCCTGTCGCACTGACGTCAGGGAAGAGGCGACAACAACCGACACCGGACCAGGACTTTGGGATTCGGCCGAATGCGGGACCGCCTGACGACAGGATAACCCAAGTGTGATGACTGCAGCAGTATAGCACGATGAACATCTAAGGATATACTCCACTGGATTTCAATTACTTTCTCACAATAAATCATCATAATGGGTGACTTGGTACTCCTATAACTCTGATAACCCCTCTAATTTCATCAATCTTCATGATTTTTCAAAATTAATCTGATCCACAACTAGATCTGATAAAACTACCAATATACAATCCATTTTAGATTGGATTCTTACAAACAAACCTAGCTCTGCTTTTCAGTCAAAATGCCACCCTAATGCTCTCAGTGATCATCTCCCTACCTGTTTAGTTAGACTTCATATTAACCTCCACAGCCAAACTTCTTCCATCAAACTCAATAAAAAGAACTTCAACAACAATACTTTTATCACTCTATTACAACTCTGATTAGTCTTCACTCAAAGCTCTACCTCTTGATGCTGCTGTTCAGTACTTCATTTCCACCTTTCAAGATATTCTAAACAAACTAGTACCTTGTAAGACTACTAGAGTCAAATTCAACTATGCTCCATGGTTAACAAAAGATACAAGACATCTTCTCAAACAAAGAGACAAAGCCTGGTCTACCTGGCATTCCACCAAATACCAAAAGAATCTTTACCAATACAAAACTTCACAATAAAGCCAAGTCTCAATTCAAACTTGATAAAAAATATTACTTCATATTACAACAAAAGCATAACAACAACCTCAAGAAATTCTGGACTGCTACTAACAAACATCTTCAACCTGGACCCCCTCTCCCCACTTTCCTTAAACAATATTGATAACATTGCTACACAATTCAAAACTTTATTTATTAGTTCCATTCATTCACTTTCTAAGACCAACCATACAACTACTTCATATATCCAAAATACCATTAATGAAAGCAGCAGCCCCTTTTTCTAATAACCCCATTCCAACAGACACTATAAAAAAACTACATTCCAAACTCAAACCTACTACCTTGGCTACTGCTAACCTCCCTAAAGAATTTCTATAAACTGCAGCCAATTCCATCATCTATCCAGTCAGTATCAATCGCTTTATCTCAGAACACTACGTTCCATCTAGTTGAAAAATTTATTGTATCAACTCTGCATTAAGGTGGTAACTCAACCGGATTCACTAATTACAGACCCACTGCCATCTTACCGCCCCTTTCCAAAATATTAGAAAAGTTGTGTCCACAACCAACTTTTACAGTATATATTATCCAGTAACCTTCTAACACTCAACATGGCTTCCATCCAAATCACAGTACTACAACTGCCCTCCTCAGCTTCACAAATACCATAAACCTACAAAAGAATGATGGGAAACTAGTATCCTCTATATTTCTTGATCTATCCAAAGCTTTTGACACAGTTTCCCATCAGAAACTTCTAGATAAACTATCCTCTCCCTTAACCTTAGCCGCTCCTCTCTAACTTGGTTCCACAGTTACCTTTCTGGTCAACAGCAAGCTGTCAAATGGCAGCATGAACACTCTACTTTACTACCTATGAACATGGGATTTCTACAAGGCTCAATCCTTGGGCCTCTCCTCTTCCCCGTCTTTACAAATAGACTCCATGCTTCCACTCCACTAGCCTCTGTCATTCAGCATGCAGATGACTCTTCTCTCAGCTGTGCTACTCCTTCCATAAATGATCTTATCAATATTACTCAGCAATCCTTCCTAGCTGCTGAAGCGTGGTTATCCAACTCACAACGCACTCTGAACCCTTCTAAAACTAAGCTAATGCTATTTTACCCCAGCTGTTCACAAGTTCCCCCCATACCTTTCCAAATCTGCACTTCAAACAACACCATAATAACAGCTGTAACTCAAACTAAATTGCTAGGCAATGTAATAGATAACTTGTCTTTCGACATCCATCTCTCTCAGTCTATCAAGAAGAGTCATATGAAACTTGGATCATTATATAGAATCAAACCTTTCTTGAATAACAACTCAAGACAAGCTACAGTTAGAACTCATCTTCTCCTCACCCTACTATATGCCTCCCGTATCTTCACTAATATTAGTAAAACTACACTAAGGTTGAAGCCTGCTATAATAAAATAGCCAAATTTGCCATGAACTCCTCTTACAGATCTCACCACTGCTCTTTTTTACATCAACTAAACGGGCTAGAACTACCACACTACTTAACTTACACTCAGCTCTCCCTTGCACACAGACTTGTTCATTAACCTGAAAAAACCTGTCCTTCGTAATATGCTTTTACTTCACACTAACACTCATACTCTTCAATCCTCCAAAAGATTCTTACTACAAGTCTCCAAATCCAATAACAAAGCAGGGAACTCTTCTCCAACTATATCTCCAAATGAAAGAATTCTAACCCCCCCCCCCCCGAGCATATTAACTACTACTGACCCATTACACTTCAAAAACTAAATAAGACTGTTCCTAATGACCACCTGGCTCTGTCCATATAAAAGATCTCACTCCATTCCCCTATTAAGCACCCTACTTCCTCTATAATCTTTCCACTTGTTTACGGTCTTCCTCTTCTCCTTCTCTCCTTCCAAATGTTTCCTTATTCTCACACCCTTACATTTTACCTTATCCCTGTCCTATCTCTCTCTCCTTTCCTTCTTCTTTCCTAACATTTCTCCTCTACCTCACCTCTTCACCTATCTTTATCCATTTTCCACCTTTCCTAACAAATCACTTCTCCCTCTTCTAGCCTCTACCCCCTCCTTTCTTGGTATATATGTAGGGTTTTACCCCCCTACTTTCTCTTACCATACTCTATTTCTTTAAATATTTCATCCAATTCTTGACTGTTTTTAGTAATGTACCTATGATGTTTATAATTCTCATGATGTATATAACATGTTTCCATGATGTAAGAATTTTTATGATGTTAATTTATGTTTTGTCCTTATCTAAACATTGTAAAATTTTTTTGTGGAAATTTCCTCCCTGGGACACCACTGAAAATGTGCTTATTACCCTGTCAGACTAACAAATATTAAATAAATAAATACATACATACATTAAAAAGCTTTGTAAACTTTTTTGAAATCACAGCCCAAATAAGTTTAGGATTTTCCCCAGTGATGTCATGTCAAGCAAGGTTCCACAGATTTTAATGGATGCATGTCTGTACATGAATCAGCAAGCATGCCTCATGTCTATGGAGCATCCTATAATTTTCCCAAGTTGGTATCATTGAGGTGAAGGATCACACTTACTCTTCAATAGCATCAGTACAGGAAAAACAAATTTCTGTGTTTTTTTTATAAACTTAATAAATATATGCAAGAAGCAGAAAATAACAGTGGTGCAAAATAAGTCATGCAAGAGTGACATGGCACTTTAAAAGAACTCTTGTTGTGCTCCCATTAGGGTACTATGAACACATATAATTCCCTCCCCTCCTCTTTTATTGCCCATTATCAGTAAGCAGAAAATCATCATTTTGTAGTTTATCCACTTAAGCTATTTAAATGCATTTGCCCTCCCAATTATATTCTACACAGTCACAATACAAAGTGTTCACCAAGCCAATCTGTGTTTGTTCTTTTAAACTTGGTAGCCCTCAAGTTGCCTGAACTATCTAAAAATTTCTCTTTGACAGCTCCTTCAAAAGTCTCATCTTATATGATCGTACTAATAAGCAGTAAAGCAGCTAAGTGGGAAGTTAATGCCATTTGATAGAGACACCCTCTTTTTCATATTTCCCTACCTGCTTAGAGATGCATATACTTTACTCTCCTAAACATCTAGTCCACCAAGTTGATTAAGAATATCCTGCCCTTGATGAATCCAAACTGACATGGGTACAGTGTTTGGAGGTTCCCCACATCCATACTGATTAGTTCCATAAGTCTTTCCATGGCTTTGCATATGAGACTGGTCAGACTTATGATTCTGTAGTTGCCTGGGCCCAAGTAAGAACCTCCTTTATGCAGGGGAATGACTGTAGCAGTTCTCCATTTGCTTGGTACAAAACCTGTATTGGGGCCAAGATTGAAATATGTTATTAGGGGTGTGGCTAAATCATGCTTCATACTATTTACGATGCATTCAGGGATATTGTCAGGATCCATCAATGCCATATTTTAGCTTCTGATAGTACTCTTAGGACTTGGTCTTGTCTGATAGCTAGAGGAAAGCCAGCTTCAGGTATATCTTAAGAGACAGACAGAGGGAATAAATGGGTAAAGTTAAAGCTAAATTTATCGACTGGTAGGTTCAGTATATCTTCACCCTTAGCTGTAGGTAGCATTGTTCACAAATCATAACTAGACAATGACTCAATGAAAAAAGTGGAAAATGTTCTCATTGTACAAAATTAGACAAGCTGACAATCTAACACAGAGAGGAGGCAACAAGAGCAAACAAGGTTTCAACCATGGCCCAGCTACAGGACAGAGTGGTTCCTATAACTAGCAAGAATGTGCCAGCTGGAAAGGGAAGTAAATCTGTAATAGCATAACAGGTCCAAGGCTTAATTTCTCATGGAATGATTTATGCAGCCCAAATACTACAAATCAATCTCACAAAGACATAGTAAACAAGATACCAATATATTAAAAGCTCAACCAGCTCAACCAACTCACTCGGATTCTTCGCTGAAACAACTGCCAATTTTAAAACCTCTTGCTTAATGTGAGAGTACAGTGTTCTACTGTCACTACACAGATTTCAGTTTATGTGCACACTACAACTGCCAACGTGACCCTTTGGTTTCTTGTTTTTTTATATGTCCCAAGTCTGCTAAATAGAAATATTATGGACTGTTTAAAACAAATCTAGGTTCAAACCTGAGGGTTGCTTGATGTAAGTAAGAAAATATGGTACAACTAAAAAACAGTGTTATGCACTGAAAAGTCTGCTCTACATTTCTATCTTAAATGTGCATTTTTATTGCTTTGACAATCTTTAAAGTATACAGTACGATTTAGTGTAAAATAAAGAATTAAAAATGTGTGTGTGTGTGTGTGTGTATATATATATATATATATATATATATATATATATATATATATAAAAACACACACATTATATATATATATAGATATAGATATATATAAAAAACACCAAAACAAAATCCCAGCACTCAGCCCAGCAAAGCTTCTTTTTGTAAAGTGCCCAAATACATGCAAAAAAACGAGTCTGGAAACACTTTTGAGTGAGCTAAAATAGCTCAGTAGTACTTTTACTGTTATACCATCTCTCTGTAGCATATTTTTCACCAACTTCACTGCTGACAACCACACAGATATATATATATATATATATATATATATATATATATAAATGCGTGTGTTTATCATACTTAACTACTAATCCATTTTACGAGTCTATTCCACATGAAGAAATTAGTAGTTATGTACTTAACTTGGCATCTGTGTTGCCCATTTTCATTCTTCCTCACAGATGGGTCTAGGGTCCAGTGCTCGGATCCGACTCAGCCACATATACAAGATTTCGGATCCAATTCTCAAGCTTCTCCCTCTACCTATAATGCTCTATTCCACCCCAACTTCTCAGCTCAAGTTTGCTGCCTAATTCCCCACTGTATTATGGAGACAGAAACAGATACAAGAAAAAGGTTGAGGCTCAAACCAGGAATATAAAGGTTCTAATACCATCAAACAGACCCTTCTACTAGTAACATGGCCGGGGGATGGCTGGGAGGGATGGTGAGGAAGAATGAAAATGGTCAACATGGATGCCAAGTTATGCTAAGTAAGTGACTTCTAAATCTGATTACGTCCTTTTCATTGTTCCTCACAAATGGGTTAGAGTCCCCAGCTACATAGTTCTTGGGAGGCCTATATGGAAGGACATGCCGGAGCACTGTCAAACCAAAGGAAGTTCTGCTTCTTGAAACACTGTCTAATTTGTAATGTATAACATAAGTATGAGTCTTTGACCAAGTGGCTGCCACGCAAGTACCGTCAATGGAAGCTCTCGACAAAAAGGCAGATGAAGCAGCCATAGATCTAGTGCAGTGAGCTCTAGGAGGTCGAGGCAATTCTAATACTTTTTGAGAATAAATCAGCAAAATGCAATCCATAATCCATTAAGCCAGAGTAATTTTAGAAACTGCCTGACCCAAGCAGGTAGGGGCAAAGGATACAAAAAGATACAAACAAATGGTCATACTTCCTGAACTGTTTTGTTCTGTGAAGGTAAAAATGTAATTGTCTGTGAACATCAAGAAGTTGAAGTTTGTATTCAACCTTATTTGCAAATTTTGGAAAGACTGGTAGTTGTATGCACTGGTTTATGTTGGTCTCCGTCACCACTTTAGGGAGACAGGAAGGGTTGGTCCGTACAGACACTGTCCTTCTGAAAAATAATGTAAGGAGGCTTAGCCGATAAGGCCTGTAAGCGTGATGGCCGCTATAGATAGATAGTCTTCCAAGAAAGAAACTTCATATCGATTTGTATGCCAGTTCAAAAGGTTTCTGGGTTAAACCCTGAAAGCAAAACAGTCACAGAAACCAGCACCAAGGTAAACCGTTGGAATACAAAGTAGCACACAAAAGATAAATTCCAGATAAGACACGTTGAGTAAAATGCAACAGCAGCACAATTTATTTCTCACAAGAACACAAAGCTTTCAGGAAAAAATCCCCTCTTCAGTGTGTACAACAATTAAAATCACAGCACTTTTAAATCACTTCAATAAAACACAGCCCTATCAGAATAATTCACTTATAAACTTCAATTAAAGAATTAAAGGCATAGTCAGCTCAAAGGTTATAGCACTTTCATTTGTTTCCTCTTGAGAACAGGTTTAATACTAGTAGCTACATTCAAAGCCTGGTCTGTGGTCTGCATCTAGCAGTGCAATCCACTCATATTCACGAAGCTCTAAATCATTATTCAGATCTCTACCTCATACATTTTTATATATAATTTCTACTACTCTGAACCGAAATTTGTGTTCTGCACCCCTTTCTGCTATATGCTTAGCCAATGCATTTGTGATCACCTTCCTCTTAATTTCTGACTTGTGTTCTGTAATTCTTTCCTTCCATTTCCTGCTACATTTTCCTATGTAAAATAAAATGTTTTGCAGGCTCCACAGTTTTCTAGATACACAATGCTGCATATATTTAATGTACTATAGATATTAAACACACATTCCCTTCCTGTTTTGGGATGCATAAATAAACTATTAGTCTCAATCTCTTTACAGCATAAACAAGTATAACATGGGTACCTGCCGATTTTAGTATATTTGTGTGGTCCATACTTATATTTAACATCCTTATAGCATAAATGTGATTTTAAATTAAAACAATTTTTATATGCAAAATATGTTTTTTCACCAATAATTTTCTTTATCTCTGGCATGGACGTTAAAATATTCCAGCTTTTTTTTTCCAATTCGTTTTTAACTGCATATGATTTCCTATTATAAGAAGTAATATATTTTATAACCTCAGGTCCTTCATTACTACAACTGTCCATATTAACATCATTTTTAACATAAAAGTATGGTTTAGCAGTATTTTCTCTAATATTTTGTACTTCACTCTGTACTTGCTGTAACATAGAAGTGCTATATCACTGTTTTTCGAATCAGTAACCATCTCCTTAGAGACTGATCAAGAAATATTTCATCTTGTGTATTCAGACGGCTAGTTCTCAAACGTTGGCTTTTTACTACACTTCTAAATGTATGAGAGGCATGCATACTTGCTCTGTGTAAATATCTATTGGCTTGTACCTCCTTTTTATGTACCATGGTGTTGATCTGGTCCCCCTGTCTCTCTAACGTAACATCTAAATATGTGATGCAACTATCAGAATACCCCATGCTAAATTTTAGATAAGTAGTGGTGCAATTCACATACTGAATGAAGAGCATAAGGTTTTCGATATTACCATTCCAAACAAAAAACACACATCAACAAAACGCTTGTAAAACAGTATACTATCCTTGAAGTCACCTTTATAAATATACATATCCACCCATTGTGATACAACAATGTTTGCATAATTGTTTGCCACTGGTGTACTCATGACAACACCTATTTTTCTTTGGTAGATCTAATCATAAAACAGAAATACATTATTTTTCAACACCAAATCTAGTAAACCACAGATATTACATATCTTGCTGTTAGATAACGGGGTATTATGTCCCAAAAAGTATCTTACTGCTTCTATTCCAATGTCGGCAGGGATGACCGTAAACAGCGATTTAATGTCTAATGTAACAAACAAAAAATTACTCACTGCACTCTTATCAACCCATATACTTAACTGTGTTAGAAAATCCTCAGTGTCTTTTACATAACTTTCTATTCTACTTAGGTAACAACTCAGTGCAGTCTGTAAATAATGTGAGATGGGTTGTGTTATTCACCCTCTCCCAGATACTATAGGTCTCACTGGTGGATTTTTCAAATCCTTATGGATTTTCGGAAGACCATATATTACAGGTATTTTTGGACTGGACACAGTAAAAATGTGTAACAAATCAATGTCCATGTCATCATTAAGCTGCATACATCGTAAATTACTATATTTATATTGCTTATATTTCTAGATATAGCCAGCCTGTCAATTTTAATAAAAGTTACATTATCATTTAAAAATTCAAACATACAGGCATCATATTTATTCTTATCTAGAATAACAGCTGCCCTTCCCTTGTCAGTTTGTTTTATGGTAACATCACTATTCTTCTCCAAATGGCTTAAAGCTTTCTTTTTCTTGCAAAGTTAAATTATAGTACCTCTTTTTATCATTAATATCATAACATTGTCTCAACTCACGCTCACATACTTTATTAAAATCTGTTATAATTGGACAGTTTTCTGGTACAAATGTACTTAATTTCTTACATACCTGCTTCCCTCGATGTAATGAATTTTTAAAAGTGAGTTTTCGACAAATTTCTCACAAACATCCGCAAATCAGTAATAGCATTTGTTAAAGTATCCTCATTTGACGGAAATAACTTAAGACCTTACTTAAAACTGAAAGATCGTCTGCGGATAAACTCAAGCTAGATAAGTTCACTACAGGTCCATTTTCTATTGAGTCCATTACTGCCACTTGGATCTGCTTCTGGTTTGAGGGCCTTTGCTGTTCCAACGTTTCCGCTAATTGCTTCTCTGCTCCTGTCTGCCTCTCGAGCGGTCCTGCGATTGGTTCCTGCTCCTGCCTTTCATTTCTATAATTTCCAGTAGTTTCAACTGCAGTAATGCTAGATGTCTCTGAAAATCCTCCTGCTGGACAATACCATTAGCTCGAGAGGTGCAGGGAGTCAATGTGCCATGATTTATAGAGGCAGCGTGTGTGTTATTTTTAAAAGCAGACTCAGTACTGCACATTTGCTGCCCACTTGATGATTGTGTAGAGTCTGCAGTGGAAAAAGTATCTAGTCTATCAAGTGACTGGAAAGAGGGGGGTATAATGGTTTTTACTCCCCCCTATTTTAAAGTCTGTGTTACGCTGCTCCCGAGGCCAGGAAAAGATATTACCATTTTTGAAACTGTTAAAGTCTCTTCGTATTTTTTTTCTTTTTAATTATTAATTTTTCTTCATATTTAGCAAGGCTGTCCAACATTAACCCATAGACATTTATACTCTCTTGAAATAAGGGTGAATCAGTAATATATTTTTCTAATCCGGATAGTTCAACCAATAGGTATACTTCTATTTTCTGAAAGAAAGGTGTTCATTAGTTGCATATAATCTGTTCAAAATTTAAGATTTAACTCCTGCCAGCTTTTCAGAAGATCCGGATAGAGGTTGCCATATGAGGGCATCTTCAAGATTATAAGTCCATGAGGGACAACTCCATATTCCAGATAGGCAGCGAAGCTTAAGCGTTGCCACTGGAAACGCTTAAATAGTTGCACCTTTTTCTCCAAGTTCAATATTTTATCATTAATGTCTACAGATTTACAGTCAGCAGTTCGCATTTGAGTAAAGGCATTCAGCTGACCAAGCAAAGGGTTAGTTTTTACAGTCATAAAAGAAAAAAAGAGCTTCACCTCTGTTGTTCAAACCAACACTCACTGTAAGTAAGAATCCAGGCTGTATAAAACTGGCCGATGCAAAACACAACACCCAAGGCTGGTTAACTCCAAGAACACAGAAACCAGCACTAAGGTAAACTGTTGGAATACAAAATAGCACACAAAAGATAAATTCCAGATACGGACACATTGAGTAAAATGCAGCAGCAGCACAATTTATTTCTCACAAGAACACAAAGCTTTCAGGAAAAAAGTCCCTTCTTCACTGTGTAGAACAATTAAAATCACAGCACTTCTAAAACACTTCAATAAAACACAGCCCTATCAGAATAATTCCCTTACAAACTTCAATTCAAGAATAAAGGCACAGTCATCTCAATGGTTATAGCACATTCACTTGTTTCCTCTTGAAAACAGGTTTAATATTAGTAGCTACATTCAAGCCTGGTCTATGGTCTGCACCTAGCAGTGTAATCCATTCATATTCACAAAGCTCTAATAATTATGGGTAAGCATATAGCAGAAAGGGGTATAGAACACAAATTTTGATTCAGAGTAATAGAAATTATATATGAAAATATAAGAGGTGGAGATATGAATAATGATCTAGTGCTTCGTGAATATGAACAGATTACACTGCTAGTTGCAGACCACTGACCAGGCTTACTGACAGTAGCCAAAGAAAGAAGGGAAGGAATGTATTTTGTGGGCAAATTAACATAAGGGGCAGGCAACTAGAAAGACAGTGACTTTAAAAACACAACAAAAACTAAGTGGGAGGGTGGGGAAAATGTAATTTGTGTGCAACTCGCAATAGAAACCTCTCTGGTTTCTTTCCTAATTTAAATATGTAGAACAGAGAATGCAATTAAAATACAGTGTAATGAAAATACTCCACATTCTACAAAACAGAAGAAAAGAATAAAACAATGCAAATTACAAAAAACAATATAAACAAACGTGGAGATGCATTTCCCCCACAGAAGTCTATGGCACAGTTTGAGTGAGCTTTTCCAGTAAAGCCTTTTGAAAGGTTTTATTTTACTCTTCAAAGACAAGGTTTACTTTCTAGCTCCTCCCTCAGTTCACAAGTCATTATCCTTAAGTGGAATGTCCTAATTTCTGTGAGCCTCACAAGAGACAGCTCTGTTTATTTCCTAGTTAAATATGAAACAGCATACAAACACAACATAATCTAATGAAAACACACTGCAATATACAAAACAGAAGAAAGCAATAAAAAACAAAAAAAAATCCTTTCCCTCTCAGCAGTTTATGGTAATGTTTGACGTAGCTTTTCAAGTAAAGCTTCAACCAGTTTCACTTCACCCCTTAAATACAAGGTTTAGTTCCTAGCTCTCTCAGTTCACAGAAAATTCATATTAAGTGACCGGTTAGGTAAATGGATCTAGGAACTCTCCTTGGAGATGTCTGTTTTAGTGGTTAATGCAATCACAATGGCAACCACAGTCAGACCCTTCATCCAGTAGAGTCTGTCCTTATAAGGGGGCTATATCTTGTCCGGCTTCTTGGGGATACATTCCATTACGATGGGTTTTCTCTAAGCTTTCTGAGACACCAGGTCTAAAAGAGCTTCTGGAGGGGGGAACCACCCAGGAAGTAGACTAGACTGTGCCAAAGGCCTGTAGAAACAGGGTCTCCTCTGGGGAAGAGGCTTTGGTGGTCCAGCCTCCACACTGTATTGACAATTCCATCAAATCATCAAAGGAGTAGTCATGGAGGGATGTGGGACAGCACTACCCTTCATTGATGTAGGTGTCCTCTGTGAGGGATTCCGCATAAAATCCAAACGTTTCCTCTTGCACTTACTCTTACCATGCACCTCCCTGGCTGAGGAAGCGGGAGAAGACAAAAGCAACAGGGATCACCTGTGGGCAAGGGAACCTGAGGACCCAAAGGCAGAGGCTAGGGGGAGCAACTGATGTAGATCCGCAGGCACAGACCTAACAAACTGGGATGGATAAGAAGACACTCCCAAAGCCCCCATCTCCACATAGGAGAGGATCTACTCCACAACATCAAGCTTAAACCACAGTCATACATCCAGACTCAAATCTCCTTGGATCTGCAGACCCAAACATGACACCAGTGCCTGGTGCTGACTTGAATAACTCCGATGCCATGACCAGAGCCAAACTGTCAAGAGCAAAAGCACCCAAGGACAAGTACAAGTACAACATTGTAGGTTAAAGTATTTTGGTGTTTTTAACACTTGTACTAATGTATGCATTTTTAGTGAATAGCTTTAATAGTTTTTTGTCTAGTTCACAGTTTAATTATTTAATTAGTTAATGGGTGTTATGTTCACTATATGAAGGCTGGGTGGGATTTGATGCATTGTTCTGAGGAAGTCCCTACAGGAGGGAAGAAAGCGCTAAACCTTATGAAATTAAGTTTTTTGGACTCTGCAGTGGCTGTGTCGTGCTGTGCTTTGAGGTTCTACAGTTTGTTTAGAAAATGGTTGAGAAAGTACAGTTGTGTACACTTACCATAAATGTAGATGTTAGAGTGTATTCACTGTTGCAGTCATTACATTAGGGTTATCTGCTTGCAGTAGCCCTCAGTCGGACTGATTAACAAAGTCTTGGGTCCTGCGTCAGTTGCTGTCCCTTCCTCCATGACGTCAAATCGTCAGGGGTATAAAACATGCAGCCGACACCATTACATCAGTTTTTCTTGCCCCAGATGTCAGGTGCCCCCCAGATGTCAGGTGCCCCCCTAATGGGAAGCAATCAAATCTATAAATACAAGGATATACCTCCAACAAGAAAGCAAATACACCAAAACGCTTTTAGAGCATAGTAAGTGAGAGTAGAGGTACAGGCAAAAGAATCAAAGGGGGCTGGAGGGAGGGTAACCAGGACTTCAACAGTGAATACACTCGAACATCTACATTTATCGTAAGTGTACACAACTGTAATATGTTCTTCGTGTTTCACTGTTGCAGTCATTACATTTGGGTTGATTCCCAAAGCTAAGGTTGGGAGGAGGAATTTAAATAGAATTAGGACAAGCTATAAGGCCCTGTAAGACTGCAGTGTCAAAACCAGCTATGGATTTAGAGAAAATTAGCAAATGATAATGCTTGGTGAAAGTATGTACAGAACTCCAGGTAGCAGCTTCTAGGATGTCCCTAGTAGGGACACCCCTGAGAAAGGCTGTAGAAGTAGATGCATCCCTGGTTGAATGGGGTCTGATGCCCTGTGGGATAGGTTTTCCATGGTGCTTATAAGCAGAAATTAATGCAGTGGCCCATCCATTAGGAGATGGCCTTTCCCTCTGTCCCTGCAGCAAATGCCACCAGCAGTTGTTCAGATTTCCTTTGAGGTTTAGTCCTGTCCAAGGAGAATCTAAGCTGTCTGTGCACATCTAAAGAGTGCAGTATTAGTTCCCCTTTGCTGTGTGGGTTAGGAAAAAAGGTAGGCAAATGAATGGACTGATTAAGTGCCACACTGGATACCACCTTGGGTATGAAGGAGGGACTGGTTCTGAGGGACAACCTGTCCACATGAAAGATGATGAAAGGGTCCATTGCCATAAGGGCCTGTAATTCAGATACACTTCTTGCAGAAGTGATTGCTAAAAGGAAAGCTGTTTTCCAGGGAAGAAATTTTAAATCTGCAGTAGCAGCTGGCTCGAAAGAAGGAAGAGTGAGTTTCTCCAACACAAAGTTAAGATCCCAAGCTGGAGTTGGAACTCTCCTGGGTGGCCTTAAATTTTTGGCCCCTCTGAAGAATTGCTTGAGCAGTGGGTGAGAGAATAGGGGAGGCTCTGAGGCCATGAACACCAAGGCTTGCAGTATTTGCCTTGCAGATAACTGGGTTTTTGTGGCCACTTGTTCAAAGTTGTCAAATGAATCTGTTTCTCTGGCATTAGGAAAGCCATCTGGGAAGTTGTATTCAAGCTTGCTCCCAGGAATGTAATTTGTTGACAGGGTACCAGGTGGGATTTATTTTTG
Organism: Protopterus annectens; assembly: GCF_019279795.1. NCBI lineage: Eukaryota > Metazoa > Chordata > Ceratodontiformes > Protopteridae > Protopterus > Protopterus annectens. The sequence goes on from NC_056736.1 coordinate 61,256,111, forward strand.
TTTATGGTGAACCCCCAGACAAGTCAGTACCCTTTGAACAAAGACCAGATGATTCAAAAGAATGTCCTTGCTTTCTGCCTGAATTAGACAATCGTCCAGGTATGGGTATTTCTGAATATTCCTTTGGCTGCAAAATGCAATGACTGGAGCTAGGCACTTTGTGAATACCCTGGGCGCAGTAGATAAGCCAAAAGGCAGTGCAGAGAACTGATAGTATATGTAGCCTGCTTTGAAGCATAGGTATCTTCTGCAAGACTCCCTGATAGGGATGTGCAGGTATGCTTCTTTTAAGTCTAGTGTTGACAACCATGCATCCCTGCCTAGCACAGGAAGCAGCTGGTGAAGAGTCAGCATTATGAATTTTGGAATCACCAGAAAGGTGTTCAGAATAGAAAGGTCCAGGACAGGACACCATGTATTGCCTTTTCTGGGTACCAGGAAAAGTCTTGAATAGAAACCTTGTCCCTTTTCCACTTCTGGTACCAACTGAACAGCCCCCATGTTTAAGGGAGAGAGTACTTGATTTTGGGCCTCTGCCCACTGATTTGGGGGTAGATCTGGCCACCCGATTGGTGTTGGAAACATGCGGAAATGAAGTATGTATCTTTTGGACACTATATTTAAAACCCATTTGTCCTGGGTAATGAGTTCCAAGTTTCTGGCCTGCTGACCAATCCTTCTGCCTAAAGGAGCATTCAGTTTGGAACTGCTTGGAAGTTTTAAAAGCAAGTCATTGAGACAGTTTTCCATAGGGTGGAGTCTTACTACTCCCAGGTTTGGGTGTGGAAACCTCCCACTGCCTAATCTTGTGTGTCCCTTGGGACTGAAACCTGGGGTTTCTGCTGTGTCTGGGTTTGGCTTGAGAAGACCTGGAAAGGACCAATTTTTAGAGGGCCAGTGCCTACGAAATCTAGGATGCTGAACTTGTAAGAAATCTTTAACAGTTTGCATAGAATTAGTTATATCTTCCATCTTTTTAAGAACTTCCTCAGCCTTGTTGCCAAACAGGCGGTCCTGATTTAAGGGAGCATCCAACTATTTAGCTTTAACATGATCAGGCAAACCTTGCTGCTTAAGCAAAGCATGCCTTCTGAGCACAGATCCAGTAACAGCAGCCCTGCAAGAGGCCTCTAATGAATCAAATCCACATTGCAAAGTATGTTTTCCAACCTGTTCAGCAAAATGCATTCAATCCTGTAATTCTTTAATTTTCAGCACAGTCAGGAATTAATATCATTTTCTGTTTAAGCAATCCAATAACATGTTGTTGATACTTTAACATATGAAACTGGCAATTTAAAGCCCTAATGGCCAAGGTTGGAGAACTGTAAACTTTTTTACCACATCTATCCAGCACCCTGTAGTCTCCATCAGAGGGGGTAGGATTTTTAGCAGTAGAAGCCTTAATGCCCTTGGGTCCCTGTGAAATACGCTCTGGATCCGCAATGGGATTTTTAAAAAGGGACTTGTGAGAATCAGGAACCCTGTAATATCGGTCAGGTTTTCTGGGAGCAGGAGGCAAAGCATCAGGGGCCAAACTAGATTCTGAAAAGCCATCATCAACAATGTCTAGTACAGAAGGTATAGCTAAAGGCCTATGCTGAGGCAGCAGTAAGAAATCCCTAAGCCTCCTTTTTAAATCAGAAAAATCCTGGCTTTCCCAGTGGAAATGCTCCCCTAGAGTATGTAAGGTCTCACCAAAAGAAAAATCCTCTGGAGGGGAAGCAGAGGGAATACAGTCCTCTAAATCAGAATCCTCATAAGTAGATAAGGGCAAATCCAGATCATCAGAAGCATCAGAAAAATCAGAATCCTGTTCAGAAGATTCATAAACAATTTCAGTCCTAGGTCTCTTAGAAGGGGGAGGCTGGCTTCCCCTGATTAGAGTTACAAGATCTTCAGCCATTCTTATCATTTGTTCTTTAGGCATAGAGGCCTGAGCATGCGGCCTGGGCGTCGGTTTCTTAGGCATGGTTCGAGATTTTGGCCTAAATGAAGAAGGAGGTGTCGGTTTAATATGCAAGTCCGTAGGCCTAAATTCACCCTCAGAAGCCAGTGCCTGCAGAGCGGCTTCGGACCCATCCAAGGTAGAGACATCGGCAGGTTCCACAGTTGAAGCATCTCACGGCATACCGGACTCCAAATGGGTCTCAGTAGAGGCCTGTGAGTCAGACGTAGCAGGTATCAGGGGCTGCGAAAGCGCCTCACTGAATACCGGTGAACTGGCGACTGGCGAAGGAGAAGCGTCATTGGCAGCTTTGGACCTCGGCGGCCTGTCTCTGTCTTTACCTTTGTGTTTTTTCAGAATCTCAGTAGTCGGATGGCTAACAGATGACATTTCTGGATAATTAAACAGAGAACCAAAATATTTAGAAGCGAAAATATACCAACGACAGATAGTGCGCTGATTAAATAAAGCACAAAACCGACAGCAAGGTACGTCGTGGTCAGGGCCTAGGCAAGGAATACAGTACAAAAGAAAATCTTTGTGAGGTATTTGCTTTCCACAAGTAATGCAATTATTAACTTTTACTGACATCGGTAAGGAGCAAGAAAAAGTTTCCCCAACAGGGTACTTAGCTTTAGTTGAACACTTCGGGTCTGAAACTCTAAAACAAAAATTTCAGGAGTCTGCCGACCAGCACTCGCGAACTGCTTCTGCTTCAGGCACCACATGGCAAGAAAGACTGATGTAATGGCATCGGCTGCATGTTTTATACCCCTGACGTCATGGAAGAAGGGACAGCAACTGACGCAGGACCCAAGACTTTGTTAATCAGGCCGACTGAGGGCTACTGCAAGCAGATAACCCTAATGTAATAACTGCAACAGTGAAACACGAAGAACATCAAGTACAAGTACAACTCTGAGATCCAAGAGGTTGAAGCCAATCCAGGGGCATCAGCTCCGACAGCCTGTCTCTGACAACACCAGAGTAGAGAATGCCAAGGATGGAGTCAGTGCCTGCAACACCCAAGTTGTCTGCCCCGACAGAAGGGAAGGCAGCATAGTCAGATCTGACAACCCCATTGCCAAAAGGACCAATGGAAGAACAACAAGACTGGGAAATGTAACCTCATACCTCAGGGCCAAGAAAGTGGGGATGATGTCTAGACCTGAGCCTACAAGAAGGATCGCATCAGTCATTCCAGATGTGACAATAAAAAAAAAAAAAACAGTAAATCCAAATTATTTATTAAAAAGAGAAACTGTACATTCCTCTAGAGCCTCGGACGACTTTCAATTTTTTGGCTGAGACCATGTGGTCATGGCAGTTTGTAAATTTATTGTACCAACTTTTCAATTTATTAATAATATTAGGCTTAACTCGTGACGTTTTCAGTTGTGATACAGGAGGAATTGTTTATGTGCTAAAATGTTAACGCAATTTATTTTATGTGGGCGAAACTAAATGTAGTTTTAGAATTAGATTTCGAGAACATCTTAGAGACATTAAAAATAAGAATAGAAGCACTTTAGCAATGTATTTCTATATATGCCACAATGGTAATAGTAGTGGTTTAAGAGGTACTATTCTAGAGAAGGTAAAAATGTATATATATATATATATATATATATATATATATATATATATATATATATATATATATATATATATATATACATATATATACATATATACACACACACATATATATATATATATATATACATACATATATATACATATATATATATATATATATATATATATATATATATACACACACACACACACACACACATATATATATATATATATATATATATATATATATATATAAATAAACATACATGCATAAATGAACACACATATATATGCTCGCTTGAGCACACACACGTATATACATACACGCACAAGTATTTAAAGTGCGCACATACATGCACTTATATATACACACACATAAACAGAGATATTGTAAGTACACATATACAGTGGATATAAAAAGCTTACACACCCCTGTTAAAATGTTAGGTTTTTGTGATATAAAAAATGAGACCACAATAAATCATTTCAAAAAACTTTTCCTACCTTTAATGTGACCTATAACCTGTACAATTCAATTGAAAATCAAACAAATCTGTTAGGGGAAAAAATAAAAAACGTACAATAAGCTGGATGCGCAAGTATGCGCACCCTTAAACCAATACTTTGCTGTAATTAAATCAAAAAGCGCTTCAACATTCAGTCTTCTTGGGTAGGAGTCTATCAACATGGCACATCTTGACTAGGCAATATTTGCCCACGCTTCCTTGCAAAAGTGCTCCACATCTTTCAGACTGTGAAGGTATCTCTTGTGCACAGCCCTCTTCAGGTCACCCTACAGATTTTCTATTGGATTTAGGTCTGGGCTCTGGCTGGACCATTCCAAAACTTTAATTTTCTTCTGCTGAAGCAGTTCCTTTGTTGATTTGGATGTATGCCTGGGGTCAACGTCATGTTGAATGGTAAAATTCCTCTTCATTTTCAGCTTTATCTCAGACGCCTGAAGGTTTTGAGCCAAAAGTGACTGGTATTTGGAACTGTTCATAATTCCCTCCACCTTGACTAAAGTCCCAGTTCCAGCTTAAGAAATGCAACCCCAAAGCATGATACTGCCACCACCATGCTTCACCGTGAGGATGGTGTTCTTTTGATGATGCAAAGTGTTGTTTTTGCGCCAAACGTACCTTTTGGAATTGTGGCCAAAAAGTTCAACCTTGGTCTCAACAGACCATAACAGATTTTCCCACATGCTTTTAGGAGACTTGACGTACTGTTCTGCAAATTTTAGCTGGTCCTGGACGATTTTCTGTGTAAGAAAAGGCTTCAGTCTTGCAACCCTACCCCATAGTTCAGACATATGAAGAATACAGGAGATTGTTGTCACATGTAGTATACAAGCACTGCTTGCCTGAAATTCCTGCAGGTCCTTCAGTGTTGTTGTAGGTCTCTTGGCAGCCTCCTTGACCAGTTTTCGTCTTGTCTTTTCATCAATTTTGGAGGGAAGGTCAGTTCTTTGCAACGTCACTGTTGTCCTATATTTTCTCCACTTTTTGATGACTGTCGTCACTGTGTTCCATGGTATATCCAATGCTGTGGAAATTTTTTTGTACCCTTCTCCTGACCGATACCTTTCAACAATGAGATCCCTTTGATGTTTTGTAAACTCTCTGTAGCAAGCAACTGAGTGTCAGGAAAAATCCTACTAGGACAGCTGAACTTTATTTGGGGTTAATCAGAGTCTCTAATTGATGGCAGGTGTATACCCAAGAAGACTGAATGCTGTAATTAAATCAAAAGGTGCTTCAACAAATATTAGTTTAAGGGTGTGCACACAAGTCCTCATTGAAACATCTAATTTCATAACCGTGAGACCAGAACATCTAAAACCCAAAATATCTAAAACCCATAACATCTAACAGTACAAATCACATGAAAATAACATCCCCTCTACATATAATGACATATCTTCTTCTTTCGGCTGCTCCCGTTAGGTGTCGCCACAGCAGATCATCTGTTTCCATTTCTTCCTGTCCTCTGCATCTTGCTCTGTCACACCAACCACCTGCATGCCCTCTCTCAACACATCCATAAACTTTATCTTAGGACTTCCTCTTTTCCTGTTACCTGGCAGCTTCATCTTTAGCATCTTTTTCCCAATATACTCTGCATCTCTCCTCAGCACATGTGCAAACCAACGTAATCTTGCCTCTCTGGCTTTGTCTCCAAACCTTGCAACCTGGGCTGACCCTCTAATATACTTATTCCTAATCCTGCCCACCCTTGTCACACCCAGTACAAATCTTAACATCTTTAACTCTGCCACGTCCAGTTCTGACTCCTGCCTTTTTGTCAATGTCACTGTCTCCAACCCATATAACATAGCTGGTCTCACTACCCTCTTGTAGACCTTCCCTTTCACTCTTACTGGTACTAGTCTGTCACAAATCACTCCTGACACTCTTCTCCACCCACTCCATCCTGCCTGTACTCTCTTCTTCACCTCTCTTCCACACTCACCATTACTCTGAACTTCTGATCTCAAGTATTTAAACTCATCCACCTTTGCCACCTCTACTCTCTGAATCCTCACCATTCCTCTATCCTCCCTCTCATTCACACACACATATTCTGTCTTAGTCCTGCTGACCTTCATTCCTCTTCTCTCTAGAGTGTATCTCCACCTCTCCAGGGTCTCCTCCGCCTGTTCCCTATTCTCACTACAGATCACAATGTCATCTGCAAACATCACAGTCCACGGGGACTCCTGTCTGATCTCGTCTGTCAATCTGTCCATCACCATTGCAAATAAGAAAGGGCTCAGAGCTGATCCTTGATGTAATCCCACCTCCACCTTAAACACATCTATCACTCCCACCCGAGACCTCACCGCTGTCACACTACCCTTGTACATATCCTGTACCACTCTTACATACTTCTCTGACACTCCCGACTTCCTCATACAATACCACAACTCCTCTATAGATACCCTGTCATATGCTTTCTCTAAGTCCACAAAGACACAATGCAACTCCTTCTGACCTTCTCTGTACTTCTCCATCAACACTCTCCGAGCAAACATCGCATTTGCAGTGCTCTTTCCTGACATGAAACTATACTGCTGATCACTAATCATCACCTCCCTTCTTAACCTAGCTTCCACTACTCTTTCCCAAAACTTCATGCTGTGACTGATCAATTTAATCCCTCTGTAGTTACTACAGCTCTGCACATCACCCTTATTCTTAAAAAACGGTACCAAAACACTTTCTCCATTCCTCAGGCATCCTCTCTTTCCAAGACTTCATTAAACAATCTAGTTAAAAGCTCCACTGCCATTTCACCTAAACACCTCCATGCTTCCACAGGTATGTTATCTGGACCAACAGCCTTTCCATTCTTCATCCTCTTCATAGCTATTCCTTACTTCCTCTTCACTAATTCACTGCACTTCATGATTCAGTATCTGCACATCATCCAACCTTCTCTCCCTCTCATTCTCTTCATTCATCAGCCCCTCAAAGTACTCTTTCCATCTGCTCAACACTCTCTCCTTGCTTGTGAGTACGTTTCCCTCATTATCCTTTATCACCCTTAACCTGCTGCACATCTTTACTAGCTTGGTCCCTCTGTCTAGCCAATCAGTACAAGTCCTTTTCTCCCTCCTTGGTGTCCAACCTTTCATACAACTCTTCATACGCTTTATCCTTACCCTTCGTCACCTCTCTTTGCCATGCACCTCATCTCCTTATACTCCTGTCTACTTTCATCTCTCTGACAATCCCACTTCTTCGCCAACCACTTTCTCTGTATACTCTCCTGTACTTCCTCATTCCACCACCAGGTCTCTTTGTCCTCCTTTCTCTTTCCAGATGTCATACCAAGCACCTTTCTAGCCATCTCCCTTACTAGCTCTGCTGTAGTTACCCAGCTATTCGGTAACTCTTCACTGCCACCCAGTCCCTGTCTTAACTCTTCCCTGAGCTCCACCTCACAATTACCCTTTTTCAATTTCCACCATTTGATCCTGACATTAAACTACCAAACACACCTACTACATTTCTGCAGGGGGGCTTGCTACAGTGGGGTTAGGAAATTAACTTTTTCCCACTGTAGTGCAATCTTGGAGTTGGTATATTTAATTTACGGGGGGGGGTGCAGTGGGGCTTGCCCCCCTGCAGAAATGTAGTAAAAAAAGTGGGTTTGGTAGTTTGGTGTCGTTATATATGGAGGGTATGTTATTTTCTTGCGATTTGTAGTGTTAGATGTTATGAAATTAGATGTTTTGGGTTTTAGATGTTCTGGTCTCAATGTTATGAAATTAGATGTTATGAGTTTCAGATGTTTCAAAGAAGACCAGTGCACACTTATGCAACCAGCTTATTGTACTTTTTTTTTTTATATATATTGTTTCCCCTAACAGATTTGCTTGTTTTCAATTGAATTGTACAGATTACAGGTCACATTAAAGGTGGGAAAAGTTTTGAAATAATTTACGTTGGTCTCATACAAACCCACACACACACACGTTATAACAAACCAGTCAGAAAAATAATCTCAATAACAGTAGCCTAAAGCGAAAGAACAAAAGCAGGAATGCTAAGAAACATCACAAACACAGTATAGCTATCACTAATCCTACAAACCTATCACAACTATCTAAAACAAGATAAAGGAAAAATGGTTTGAAAAATCTGTCAGTCCATCAAAAGAACTATCCAGAGGATACTATAAGGAAGAGCTTGTTGTCCAAGATCTGTAAACAATGGTGCAAATCAGATATGCGGAGAAAGTGCAACAGTAGGGGCTTGTGGGTAGAGGAGGATGAGTTGAGTGTGAAGATTATGAATACAGCCAGAGTTGGATCTGATAACCTCACGGAGTGAAACCAGATGGAAAAGATAACATCAGATTTAAGGATTTACTTTCTAAATGCTTCTCTTGGTCTCAGGTGTACATATGGGTATGTGGGGTATTAAAATCAGGGATCCTGCTGAGGGTTTCTACTGACAGAGATTAGAAGTTATGTACTTACTATAACTTGGCATCTGTGTTATCCAATTTCATTCTTCCTCACTCTTGGGTCTTTGGATCCAATCTGGCCAATTCTCAAGACTTCCGATCAAAGCCTCGAGCTCCCAAAACACCTCACCTCTCATCTAATCTCTCAGATCAGGTCTGCTGCCCTATTTACAGAATTCTACAATAGTTAGCAACAAAAAAATATACATCACCATAATCTGGAGCTCCAACTTGGAACCTATGGGCTCCTACATCCTCTAGACTGCTTTCAACTGTTTAAAGTTGGGGGATGGATGGGTAACACGTGAGGAAGAATTAAACTGGACAACACAGATACCAAGTTATGACAAGTACACAACCTCTAAATCTGATGTTGTCCATTTCATTCCTCCTCACTCTTGGGTCAGAGTCCCCAGCTATGTAAATACTGGGTGGCCATCGCAGAAGGATATGCCTGACCAACGCAGAGCCAAAGGTTTCTCTGTTCCACATCCAATTTGTAATAAGAAAGAAATGTATGAGACTTGGACCAAGTTGCTGCTGCACAAATTTCGTCAACAGAGGTTCTGGTTGAAAAGGTTCACGACGTGGACATCGACCTGATAGAATGAGCATTTTGGGGATGGGGAAGCTGCATGTCATTCAAGGAATAAACAGTAGAAATACAATCAGTAATCAACTTTGCTAGAGTGATTTTGGACACTGCCTGGCCTAGTTGACTAGATGGAAAAGAAATGAATACCTGCTCAGATTTTCTATGCTGCTTCATCCTATGTAGATAGAAAAGCAACTGTTTATGCACATCCAGTAAATGCATGCCCTGCGTTTGGGTGGGGTTTCCTCCAGGTACTCAGGTTTCCACCCACGTCACAAAGACGTGCATCTGGAGCATTTCTCCCAAGGCCTCCTCTGAAAAGTGGCTTTGTTCCAAGTAGGACTTTTCCCAGTAAACAAATGTTAAATAAATAAATGCAGCATATATTCGCCCTTGTTTGAATGATTGGGAATAAAGACTGGCAAGTGAACGGACTGGTTAATATTTGTCTCTGTAGCAACTGTACGCATAAAGGTAGGATTCATTCTTAAGAGAAAATTATCATTGAAAAATGTAATGTAAGACGGTTTGGATGATGAAGCTTCCATCTCAAACACTCTTTTTACTGAAGTGATGGACACTAGGAAAATAGTTTTCCAAGATTTAAATTTCATGTTGCAGGAATTTGCAGGATCAAACAGTTTCAGAGTAAGGCCTTGAAGCACAATGGTGAGATCCCTAGGTGGAGACGGATCTTTTATTGGAGGCCTAAGTAGAAAAAAAACTTTCATGAAGGCTCTACACAAACTGGATGTTGAAAGGGAAGACAAAAGGGTAGTGCCTTTCCCTATGTGAAAATTTGCAACTGCTGCCAGTTGCAACTTTATGCTGGAAAAACTAGTCCCGTCTTGATAAAGTGAACTTAGGAATAGCAGTATATCTGGAAAAGAAGTTGAAAAGGGATCAATATTCTATTTCGATGCCCAAATTGAAAATCTCTTCCACTTGCTAGTATAATCCTTTTCTGTGGAAGGCTTTTGGGAAGCAAGTATAACTTTCTCAAACCAGAGAAGCTAGCCAGGACTTTCTCAGAATCACTGGAAGCGGAGAAACCAAGAGGTTAACCTTAGGGATTTGAGGTTGGGATTTTGATGCTCAGACAGATGGGAAATCAGATCCTGCCTGGAATCCATTATAAATGGGGGATACTTGCTGTGAGACCACAGGAAGGGGAAACCATTCTTGAAGAGGAAGAAGGGGCAATGACTTTGGGGATCAGAAGTATAGGAGGATAAACATACAGGAGACCCAACGGCCAATCGTGGACTACAGCATCCCTGGGTGACTGCCTGATTGGTGGAATCAGAGCAAAGTACTTCCTGCACTCAGTGTTCAGGGGAGAGGTAAAGAGATCGCAGCAGGGTTGGCTCCACTGGTTACATATCTGGTTTGCTACTGACTGATTCAGGGACTAATTGTGTGGACTCATGAAAGATCTGCTCAGTCTGGCTACCAGAATGTTGGTCTCCCTAGGAATGTGCTTTGCAGTGAGAAAGTAGTTTGAAGGGATAGTCTATTCCCACACCCTTATGGCTTCCCTGCACAAAGGATATAACTGGATTCCCCCTGCTTGTTGATATACAAGACTACTGACATGTTGTCTATTTGAACTGCAATTGCTCCCAGACGGAGCCAGTCGCGAAAGGCTTGCAACAACAGAAGGACTGCTGTCATCTCCAGGATGTTGTGCAATTTGGTCTCAGTTGTACACTATGTACCTTGGGCCAATCTTTCTTGATAATCCCCCACCTCCCACCTCAACAGGGAAGTGTCCATGGTCACCGTGGCTATCGAGGGGGGGAGGGGCTGCCAAGATAGGAGATCATTTGAAATAATCCACCACTGGAGGTGATGCTTGCAGATCAGAGTTAGTTTTATGGGGGCAGACAGTGGATGGTACAGAACTGACCACTGGACCACTACAGTCCACTGCAGCACTCGCATGACGAACCTCGCCATTGGTACTAGGAGAATAGAAGCTGACATGGATCTTAGGGTCCTCAAAACTAGGCCACAGATGGTTTTAGCATCTCCAGTAACAGGTGGACTTGTTGTCTCAATGATATTATCTGCTACGGGGCAAGGCATCTATATGCGTGACTGTGTTTATTTTTGTGTTCCTATGAACTATTATGTCCTGTACTGGGGACATCTTTGACTTTGCCAAGTTTACCTTAATTCCCAGACAACTGAAAATTTGTAGCAGATACAGAGTGGCTCTAAGAAGTTGATGCCTTGTGGGTGCCATCAGCAGCCAATCGTCTAAGTATGGAAACACTTGAAATCCTTGCAGTTGCAAGTGAGCTGCTACCACTGCCATGCATTTGGTGAACACTCGGGGAGTGGTGGAGAGTACAAAGAGCAGTGTTCTGAACTGGTTATGATTGGCTCCTAGCCAGGAGCTTAAAGTGTCTCCTGGAGCACCTGTCTATTCTGATATGATAGTATGCATCCTGGAGATCTACAGAGCACATCCAATTGTCCTTGCATAGTAGTGGCAAGTATGGACTGAACCCTAACCATGCGGAACTTCGACAGCTTGATGAATAAGTTCAGATTGCTTAGATCAAGGATCAGTCGCATCCTTATTGTTCTGTTGGGACCCTCTGGATGACTTTTTTCTAGAGGTTTCTGAACTTCTAGAATGGCATTCTCCAACTGAGTGAGTAGTACATCGGGAAGATTCCTCCTGGGGCTTGGAGGCGGAAGGAAAAAGGGAATATAATAACCTCTGGAAATACTGTTTAGCACCCAGGTGTCATTTATTAAATTTGTCCAAGTGTCTGGGAGCAAGGATAATCTGCCCGCGACTGCCTCTGAAATCGGGCAACTCTTCAGGAGCGCTGGTAGGGCCTGTCAGAGAAAGGTTCTCTGAAGCCATGGTTCTGCGGACTCCCTTTGCCTTAAGGGCGGCACCTGCCATTGAATCCTCTTTCTCTGCCTCTAGAAGAGGACTCTTCCTGAGACTCTGGGAAAGTGCCCTGGGACTTTTGGAATCGCATCATCTTCCCACTCCAGTGGTTCCTTGAAAAGGTCCATTGGGGGGAAGAAAATGGGACTCCAATGAGAAATCAAGTCTTTCCTCCCTGCTCACTGTGATTAAGAGTTTCCTTAACTGACAGTCCAAACAAAGAACCATCAAAAGTGGGGGTTGATTAAGGATGCCTTAAAGGGTTCTGCAAACCTGCAAAGCCTCATCCAGGCATGTCTACTAAGTGCTATGCCTGTGCCAGCTGCACAAGAAGTTCCCCCTGCAGCATGACAGATTAGCTTCATCGAGGAATTAGAAATAGATGATAGAGTGGCCAATTGGGGAGATACCTTTTTGAGGTCCTCCTCCAACAAACACTCTGCCAAAGACTTGATAAGTACCTTATCCAGATCCCTTTGGAGACGCGTGAAATGTGCCAAATAATTTAATGCTCTCAACAAAAAAGTAGCAGAGAAATACAACAGCTTCCCATGCCTGTCCAAAGCCAGAGACTCCTTGTTCAGGGGATGGACAGTGGAGCTCTGCTCTGCCAGCTCCTTCTTGGCAGCTGCTGACACCACAATGGCATAAACGGGAACACCTTTGCTAAAGTACAAGCAATCACTAGGCAGGCTGAGGTACCTGTCTGCATGCTTGGGTATGGGATACATGGTGTCTTGCTCCTTCCACGTCCGGCAGGCAACTAAATCAATAAGTTAGTCTGCAGGAGAGGTCACCCAGGGCATAGATGGAACCGTCCCAAATGCCTCCAGAAACACCGGCTCCTAAGAAGAAGAGGGTTGGGGTGACCATCCACCCTTTTGCTTCAGGATTTCCAAAATATTGCCGAAGGAGATGTCAGGCGGGGATCGTTTGGGGGGAGGGGCCTTCTCATTTATCGAAATTGGTGTCTTCTGTTAAGGACTCCAAAGGGGAGTCCAAGTGCTTCCTCTTCCATGGTTTCTTCCAATGAATCTCCCCCCATGGGATACTCAGGGTAGAAACTGAAGAAATATGGGGGACCCCCCTGAGGGAGATAGCTCTGAAGGCTCTCCTGGAGGGGCTGTCTACAAACATAAAAAATGAGTGCAAAGCTTGAATCAGAGAGTGATTGGGTAGGATTTGGGGGATGAGGAGCCGTGTCTCGCATTCTGGAGAAAGCCCTCTCTGTCACCCAAAAGGCAGTCGAACATGGGGAAGCTCCTACCCCTCCCTTGTAGCTGAAGCCAACAAGGGAGAGAAGGTAGAAACCATCTTGGATCTGACACCTCCAGGCAGCACTGGACCCAAACTGTCAGTGGCCAACACCACAAGGGGAAGAGACAGTTCCGACAAGGTTGGAGCAGAGACCAATCCCAAGGAGTCAATGCCAACATCTCGGGTCCGGGACTCTTTCTGCTCCAAAGGCATTGGCGCAGAGCTAATCTTGGGACACTGCCAGAGACAAAGAAAGAAATTCTCAGCTCTGAGGATGGCTCTCTTTAAAAGTCAGATCCTGAAGTTCTAAAGATGGAGGTCAGATCAGAAGAAGAGACTGAGATATCGGAGATGGAGCTCTCACAGATCTTGTATGGGTCAGAGACAACAAAATCCCCAACTGAATCTGAGCTTTGATGACACTCATCATCCTGTCCATGTCTGAATGAATCAGCCGAGAAGATATTCAGGAGGCTTTTGAATGTGTGGACTTGACAGGGGAAAGGCTGGTTCGAGCAGCTGAAGCTGGACAGGGAGGCTTGCTCTGAAGTGGAGTATGGCTCTGGGAACATTGATCCAAGAGTTTCAGATCTAAGGAGTGTTTGCCCGTAGACTGAGAACTCTGGATCCGGATGACATCCGAGGGGGCATTCAGACTTGAACTCTGAAGATCCGATAGTACTCAGATCTTCATAGGTGCCAATTCTGTCGGATCCAATGAGGACTGGATATCGGTAGGATCCAACGTGGCTGGATCTAATAACCTTTGTCTTTTTTTCTGGTACAGAAGCCGAAGTCCCGAAGGATGTTATGGGAGTACACTTCTTAAGCTCATTGGAAAATGGCTTTAGAGGAGTTTGAGCCCCAGAGGCAGGTAATAGACCTATCAAGATCAGTTTGTTTCTTTGGTCTGCAAGGGCGTAGGGATTAAAGACTGCGCAAACCTCACAATCCGCCTCTAAATGCCTTGGCCTGATACAACACACATGTGAGCATCCGGATTCGGAATCTTGTGCTCACAACAGGTGCACCTCTTAAACCTTGTAGGTTTTTCAACATACTAATCATGCTCAGGGTTACCACACACAAGTACATGCACAAAACTAAAGCTAAACAAGTTAAGAAGGTCAACAAGGTTAATTTCTCGACTATCACTGTACACTAAACAAAAACAATTTTTTTTTAAACAGAGATAAGAAAAAAAGAAAGAAGGAAGAGATGACCAACGGTCACTAAAGAGAAACATGGAGGGGGGTGGCAAACAACCCTAATGCCAGTGAAAAAACTAGCTAAATAGGAAGGGAGAACAAGTAGAATAGTAAATAACACTAACACTAGTTAAAGAAGATTTACTGAAAACTTATAAATATAAAAACAGGTTAATATACACCAAACAAACACATCTTTGCTTGAGGTACCAGGGTCGCATCTGTGCTGGAAGCTGGCAAATGAAATCTGAGGGGTTAGAGGAGAAGTGAGGCATTGTGGGAGACGGAGGGGCTCGAGGCTTGGATCATAATTCTTGAGAAGCAGCCGAATCGGAACCAAGATCAGATCCAAAGACCCAAGAGTGAAGCATGAAATGTACATCATCAAATCAATTTATTAAGTAGCTGTCAGTAGGAATCCATTCACAACCTCCTTGTTCCATTTTTTTGCACATGGGGTCAGGCTATCACTTCAGCAGTGACAATCGTCTATGGACATTATCTTTTCTCAGAAAGCATACAGTTATTGTTTGTTGTGCACATGCATATAAGATAACGGTACCAATACTGCTAGGAGACTGCAGCAGGGCATTACAGCTAGTTATGGAAACAAACAGGTAAAAAAACATATACATGGCAGATTAAGTTGTTCAGTGAGTCTCTTGTTTTTATGCAGTTTTTTTAAGTTAGTTAAATAAACATGAACCCACTGGGATTTAAATGTACAACTAAATGGAAAAAAAGGAAAAATACATGAGCTCACATGTTGAGAGACAAGTATAAAAGAACATAATTTATAAACCTACAGCATGCTAGAACATACGTTTAAATGTATATGAATCTGTAAAACTGGAAAGTCTGTTCAGTATCCAAGGTTCATAGGAAAAAAAACTGCATACACTGGATCTAACCTTGCTCTTGCACTCAAGGTCTGGACTGGATGTAAGCTAGCAAGGTGAAGCCTCAAGGAAAGAAAGAATTTGGGCTTGCTTGCTTACTAACATTCAAGAGCTAACCAGGTTTAAAGTGTGTTATGCGTGTTATCAGAAAAAGAACATTCCCTTAAACTCTTCAACACGTAGGAGTGTATATTTGCCTTAGTGTAGAATTTGTGTAGGCGACACTGGGTGGTTTCAGCCTGAAATTCTTCATTGGTACAATGGGTAAGAGGGCATCAGCTGAACACAATTTCTGCAGTCCTAATTTAATTTCCCTTACCTTTTCTCTCCTTTGTGTGATTGTACTGATAAGTACTGGAGGAGTTAAATCAAAAAGCATAACTTCTAGGGGGGAGCTAGCTTCTTACATTCATACTAGGTATGCAAATAAAATAAAAAATACACCAAATAAGATAAAGAAAAGTAAGTTCTTGAAGAAGGAACAGCTGAGTGTGACAAGCTTAACTACCTTAGGGGATACAAGAGTTAAAAGGCACCTTAGACCCACTGAGCTGCATTTTTAGACTAGCATTAAAATGAAAACAAGAATCTTTCAGAAGGCTACAAAATACAAATACATTAAAAGAAAAATTAAATGAACAGGAAAAGACATGCCAGGAAATGCAAGATAAAAAGAAAGTTGCAATAATACTGAACTTCCAGCTCCTCATTATTCTCAAACTGACATTTCAAAACAAAACAGTCCGCAAAAAAGTGCAAAAGGAATAACAGAAGATAATTATCTCTATTACTCAGCCTCTACAAGACTACCTCTCATCAATCCTGCAATTAGGAGCACACAGGGATCCCAGAGAATCATATGCACAGGTACCTCATTCACCTGAGCCCCAACCACATTCCACAGCTCCTACTGATAATGAGCTATTGTCATCATTGGGTCTTGGGATATGTCAGTCTGACAATACCTTTACAAAATCTGATACTTGGGAAATTCCACAGCCCCCTTCATGAACATCAGAAATATAAGACTCCCTTATGAGACTAAAACAAGCGTTTGTAACTGCACCATCTCTAGCACTGCCAGATTATAAAAAAAAAAATCTTGACACTGCGGTTGTGTGTATATGTAAGAAATTATTTTGCAGAAGATGTGTTAACACAACTCCATGGAGATCAGTACTACCCTATAACATCACAGTAAAGCACTAAACTCAGTAGTGCTGGATTCCTATTTTGCAACAGACCAGTAGCTTAGCAATAACTATAATGAAATTTCAACCTAGTTACTATTAGGTTGCCCATTAACTGTTGATGTACCACAAGCAGTAACCACTTTACTTCTGAAAAGTAATTCTCAGCATTTATCTTCTGACACAGTAGAAGTGAACTATAACTATTCCCTTATACAGATATTTCTTTAAGAAAGGTTATTCGCATTCATAGGTTCACAGGTAGGTACTAAACTATCGGCCCAAGGGCCTACGTAAGCCTAGCCAACAAGGTTCCCTGGCTTAAGCCACCCAAGAAATTTATTTTCCTGTGCCACTGTCGAGCAGAGACACAGAAGTGATCACCGTGGTGCATTTCCTATTTCCCATCCACTCATCAAGATTTTTCTTGAAGAGTGCTAATGAAGAACTTTGCTTGACATAGATGGGTAGCCTGTTCCAGAGTATGGGAAGTCTCTGGGACAGGAATCTATCCCTCTAGCATGTCCTGTTTATTGTGGTACCAACGGCAAGCGAAGAACCACCAAACTGGAAGACAGAGTACTTTAAACACTAAAGTTATGATTTAAAAACAATCAATTATTCCAATAATAGTCCACAAGTAAGTGCTTTCGTTTAACATCTATTAAACTTCATCAGACAATGTATCTCTTAACCTCACTTCCTTTTATACTACAAGTTCATTCATTAAAGAGAATTAACATCACATGACTCTACCGTAATTGCAGTTTAGCATGCCTCTACCCAAGAATAAAAAAATAAGTAAATATAAACAAATGACTAGTGTTAATACATGCTTAATGCTCCACTTATAAATAAAACGTTAAGAAATTTAGAATGCATATACTATAGCAAAAGTGGAGAACATGATAATATATATATATATATATATATATATATATATATATATATATATATATATATATATGATGTATATATAGCAGCTGAAAAACATAGGAACATAATAAATTATGAACATTCATGTATAAAAATGTTAAAAAAAAAAAAAAATATATATATATATATATATATATATATATATATATATATATATATATATAAATGCATAAATGTTAAATAATATCTTTCTATATTAAAATTTGTTTCATTGCGCCACTATAAATCATCGCATTCGAAAGCGTATGGATGTTTACGCTAGTATCTGTGTTACATATGTATATATACATATATATATATTTATGGGCGGCACAGTGGTGCAGAGGTTAACGTTGTCACCTCACAGCAAGAGGTTCTCCGGTTCGATTCTCGGCTGGGGTGCCTTCTGTGTGGAGTTTGCATGTTCTCCCTGTGTTCGCGTGGGTTTCCTCCGGGTACTCCGGTTTCCTCCCACATTCCAAAGACATGCATCTGGAGCATTTCTCCCCGGGCCTCCGCTGAAAACAGGCTCTGTGGAACCTAGTCGGACTTTCCCGGTCAACAAATGATAAATAAATAATAAATAAATACATTTAAATTTCATTTTAAAAGATGTACTATATCTCATTCTACTATTTTATTTCTATTTAATGCTTTTAATTTTAAAATTGGAGATATTGAACTACATTCATTAATACCAGGCCATGTATCAGCTTGTGTTCTAATCTGCCATTGCAGTTCCTTATATTCTAAAAATAAGCCCCAATGTCTTTTTTCTTCTATTTCTACATGATCTATTGCTGTAAAAGAAAACTGATGATCTCTATATTCTTTAATGTGTTTTGCTAGCGCATTATTACATTTATTTTTCTTTATGGCATGTTCATGCTCATATATTCTTTGTGCTAGAACTCTCTCTGTTTTCCCTATGTAGAAAATGGGGCAGGAATTGCACGTGGCTAGCTATACCACTGCCTTGGAGTTACAATTATATTTTCCATTCAAATAAAACTTCTTTTTCCTAAGATGGAAGGACTCTCCTATTCTAATTTTAAAACACCAATGGCATGCTCCACATCTACTCATACCTTTGTTTTTATTACTTAGTGAGTGCGTGCCTGTTTTCAGGATGTCTTTGAAACTTTTACCCTTTTTATAAGCTATTTCTGGTAATTCTCCAATATGTTTTTTACATTGCGGGTCATCCATTAATATGGCCCAGTTGTTAATAATGATTTCTCTAATTATATGATGTTCTTGGGAAAAAGTAAGTACCAAAGCTTTTGAAAAATATTTTCATCTCTGTTAATTTCATT
This sequence comes from Protopterus annectens, assembly GCF_019279795.1. Lineage (NCBI taxonomy): Eukaryota > Metazoa > Chordata > Ceratodontiformes > Protopteridae > Protopterus > Protopterus annectens. Next base: position 61,274,908 of record NC_056736.1, read on the forward strand.
TATTATTATATTATCGTGACTATCACTTCTGATGTTAAGTGTATTGCTAACATCATATACTTTATTTTGCTTATATAGAATAGGCTTAAAGTGTCCACTTAATCTTTTTCTGGTAACTTCATGTATTAAAGAGTCAACTTATGTTGCTGGATAGTTCCTATTAAGAAACATATCACGCAAAAACTTGCACTCCAACTCAAATTGTTCAAATTTGGTCAATCGGGCAGCTCTCACTAATTGTCCCTTGATTATGGATATTTTCTGATGTTCTGGATGGGAGCTATTATAATGCAAAAAACTATTAGAATAAAATTCTTTTCTGTGAATGATTGCAGTATATGCTTCATTTTCAATATCTTTCATGAGATGTACATCTAAATAGTCAATACTATTATTATCAATATTCCATGTAAATTTAAAAAAATTGGTTGTTTCATTAATGTATGCTAAAAATTCATGCAAACTATCTACTGTGCCAGTCCAAATGATGCTGATGTCATCCTGGAACCGATAAGATTTAATAAAAGTATTATACTTACTATTAAAAACAAATTTTTCTCCCAGAATGCCATAACTAAATTTGCATAAGCACCCCCACATGGTGACCCCATAGCTATGCCCTTTTTCTGCAAAAACTATTTTTTATTAAATGTTATGAAATTATTACTTAAGGCTATTTCTAATAATTCCATTATAAGATTTGTTAGTTCATGGTTAACTTGATAATGTATTAATAATTCATTTACCCATTCCAAACATAAAGACTGCAGAATGACTGTATATAAATCACAGACATCTATTGTTAGTAAAATGTCATGATTATTAAATTCCACTTCATTCATGTGCTCTAGGAAAGTCCAGGAATCTTTACAAATGTGTATTTCCTTCCCAGTAATCTTTTTTAATTCATAATCAACATACTTAGCACATGCTGAAGTAATGGAATTGCTTCCGTCAACTAAAGGGCGCATGGGGGGGGGGGGTCATATATGCTTTTATGCATTTTGGGGTTTCCAAAAAATACAGGAATTCTGGGAGTTGTAATGTTAAGATAATTGAACAAATCTATGTTAATACGTTTTTCAAGAAACATTAATTTGTTCATACACTTTTCTATATGCGATATTCAACTCATTCAGGGATATTTGCTCGTAAGTATCAGTTTCAAGAATAGCATTTAACTTGTGATTATATGTGTCATGACTCATAATAACTGCTCCACCACCTTTACCTGGTTTCATGATTCTAATTTTTCCTTACCTAATGCCTTTAAAATTCTTTGTTCATCATTATTTAACTTCAATGAATAATTTGTTTCCTTATTAAGCTTATCTAAGCTTTTCAATTGATATTCACACATCCTCTCCTATAATAAAAGCTTTGGATGTAGTGGTGGGTTAAAAATACTGCTAATGTTGAATTTACTAGTCTCGTATATGTTATCATGGTACATTAACGTAAAGTTAATTTTCCTTAAAAATAGTTTCATGTCAATCATTGTGGTGGTGAAATCAAAAGGCCTTGAGTGAACAAAAGTATAACCTTTAGCTAGAACATTTGCTACTTATTGGTCAATTTCAACTTCTGAAAAACTTTGAAATCACCTCCTGAATTCACTGCAACATGTTCATTATGTTCATATAGTATGTTACTACAATGTTGAGCTTCTTCATTATATTTCCTGTTGCCTATTCTATATAAGCAAAACAAAGTATATGATGTTAGTAATACACTTAACATCAGAAGTAATAGTCATGATAATATAATAAATGAAATTATTAATAGAGATGAAAATAAAGATTTGTCAAAAGCTTTGGTACTCACTTTTTCCCAAGAACATCACATAATTAGAGAAATCATTAACAACTG